>NW_020539489.1:129038-176655 GCF_003426905.1 Ctenocephalides felis
CGAATCAAACTAACTATGACTTTAAATAAAGTGAAAGGACTCTTGGTTATAAAAAATATAAAAAATATTGGCATAAATTCCTTAAAAACAAATCAAAGCACAATATCTAATAATATTCGATTTATGATTATAACGATTTTTACTTCATAATTATGAATACATATTTATATATATATATATATATTATATACATATATAAATATAGTACAATTAATGACACAATTATGGTTAAAACATTTTATACATATTGAGCAATTAATTCGTAAATCACGTATAAACAATCCTAATTATTTTTTTAATGACTAGAATTTACCAATTATTTCTCAAAGATAATTTCAACGTTAAAAGAGCACAAATTACAAAATCAAATAAACAAAATTAATGTCATACCATATGTCTCCAACTCATGTTTTTTTGATGAACTGACATAAACAAAACTTGTCAACAATTTTTAAAGAAATTTAAACGGAACAATCACGGCCGGAAACAATGAATTAATTTCCGCGTTTTTTATCACTGACAAATAAAGGCTGAGATGACAAGTGTAATTGCGTCTTTTAAGAATTATCCGTATTGACAGGCAAAGTCGACTACATATCGCGACGATTTAGCTCTGAAGAAAGAATTTTAGGTATTTAACTAGCTTTTATATAGGTACTTCTATCGAGATCCACGTTAGTCAATGATGCTACCGAACAATAACTGGCCTCAAGCCAAATGTCAACACCATGACGCAGAATCGCAAAAGTGTGTTTGGGATACTCTGACTAAAATAGCGCATGCTTCACTACAGGGATTTTCAACCTATGTATTTATATTTATTGTGATTCATTAAACTTATACGTGCTACACGAAACTACCGTGCGAAAAGATTATTACTGAATCTAAGGTCATCCAAATAGGATTCAATATTGTACAATTGAACGATGAATTTAATTCCACCCGACACAAAGTATATTCTTTCTAAGAAAGGGTAACACCACTGAAACAGCTATAAAACGTTTTTTTGTCATTGTTTGGATAAAAGAAAAGGTAATGAAATTTCATTTTTGGATGAAGATCAACGAAAATTAATGTTTATTGAGAAATTGAAACTTCCTTGTGTATGTACATATATATTTTCTTAAAATTAGATTTCATTACATACATATACTACAATGCAGCAGTAATCATGCAAAAATTCGAATTGTAGTTATGTACATACATAGAAATTCGTTGCGGTTGTTAGTCCGGATAATCGCAAATCCGTACAACCGGATAAGTCCGGATAAACGAGGTTCTACTGTATAATCAAAAACTAGTTGTGTATGGCATCATGCCTTAAGGCAAATTGCTAGAACTTCCCGTATCAAAAATTAAGTTTTTCAAAAATGATTAATTTTTTTTTTTAACTTTGAAATCAAATTTATGAAAAATTTTTAATTTTGGAATTTTTGAACTTTTTTTCAAAGCAAGCGCCGCGTCGCCGTCTAACGAACAAACGATGTTGCGGAACTCATAGAAATGTAAACAAAATTGATACATATTATTAAAATCTTCATAAAAATATCCGATAATTTGATGTGCATATGTCTAATGATCATTTTTAACCACCAAATGACATTTTTTTACTACATCTTTGAAACCGCTGGACCTGCCTTCCCAAAAATTTAATTAGTTCTTCACCTTGTCCATACAAGAAAAATAATTTTGAATTATTAAAATCGGATGCTCCGTTCTCTTAAAAACTGAGTTACCGTTTTTGGCACTTTTTGCCCCGTCTCTTCGGAACGGCCAGACCTGCCTATGCCAAAAACTAATCAGCACGTCTCCTTATCAATATGAATCGAATGCTTTTTCAAATCAGTTGATCGGTGTTCCCAAAATCGTCGACGAAAATTTGCATCCGCACACACACATACATTCATTTTTTATAAGGTATGTCGAAACGTTCAGAAACCTTTGAAACGTAAAAATATATAAACATTTTCGATTTTTTTGCGGTTACTATAACTTGCCATGCAAATTGCTGAAACGTTCCGTGCCGTAATTTAAAATTTTATTTTTTTTGAAAACTGAAAAAATTATATTTTTGAGAAATTAGAATTTTTGGAAAAAAAATTCGTTTTGTTTTTTTTAATAATTAAAATTTTTATATATGATATCGAAGCGCGTAAGCGCCGCGTTTCAGTCTAACGGTTAAACACTATATCTTGATACGGAACCCATAGAAATGTAAGCAAAATGTGTGCTTACTAAAATTTGATGTGCATATGTGTAATCATTATTTTTGACCGCCGCTGAACCTACCTTACCAAAAACTGTTACTTCTTCATTTTATCAATACAAGGAAAATGTTTCTTGAATTATTGAAATTTATTAGGCTTTGATAAAATAGCTTAGCAAAATATCCATCCAATTGAATTGTTCATGAGCCCTGTCATATTTGTTGCATTCATAATAATTAACTATAACAGATGGCAATTAATTCACATGAATAACTTTAAAAATCGTTTTATTTATATTTTGTAACTGTATCACTTTCCTATAATGATAAAAAAAAATTATATATGTATATATAATTTTATAGACTATATTAAAAAGTAGAGCCATATAAATATAAGAGAAATATAAAAGTATAAGAGAAATATTCTTATTTATAATTAAGATTGTAAACTAAAATTACAAAACAGCGACACTCGTGATAAGATTCCCACAGCTCAACTTTCAGACACAAATGAATCAAACAATAAAATCAAACAAGTCAATCAATCAATCAATCCTCCACATCAATATATAAACCAATATTTTTGTTTATTCACAACATTAAGCATAAAGGATTTAAAAGTTTATAATGGTATACATAATTTGTTATTTAATTATCAACCTCTTGAAAATCTTAAATCTATAATATAAATCTAATGACTTTCATTTGGTGAAAAACGTTTCTTAACTTGGACCAAATTGTTAGCAAGCAACGTATAAAATGGGCCAAAGCATAATGCTTAGCGATTCTCCAGGAAAGTGCATGTGTATAAAGATGCTGTGAAACAAATGAAGAAAAATATATGGATAAATAATATGTATAAAATTTAATAAACAATGTCTTACATCATAATGTGTGTACATATACAATTTCTCTATACAATGTGTCAACGTGTATACAATGTCTCAATTTCTATATAGTATGTCCATATGACAAGTCAATTTTATCGTCAATGAACTAGATTCAGCTACACAATATGTACAATAATTTACAACATATTAGAATCTGAAAAATATTTTCATAATATTTATTTATAACAATGTAATAAAAAATATATTAAAAACAATTATCAGTATGTATCACACTAAGCTCTTGTTGGCAACTGCTTGATAAAGATCCTTCAATTTAGGTTGTAATCCATTCTGGATTCTTTTTAAAAATTCCTCTAACAAACTAGCTAATGTCTTTCTTTTAAATCGTAAACATTCCTTAATGATTTCTTTCACTAAGAGAACTCGGACATCTAAGGTTCCTTGCATAGTTTCTAGGTGATCGAATAGTGGAGCAAAATCTGCAAATAAAATCAAGAATTTAATTTATAATACAAGTAGTACTAAATATATATATATAATAATAATAAATGGTAATCTGCCCGAAAACAGGTCCATGGTGTAGCCACCACAAGCAAATAATTCCCTCACCCTTCATCCCATTATCACTATTCCCTCTCCCCATTTTTTTATTTCATGTATTTTCATTTCCAAACTTCTGCTTCCAATATATATATATATATATATATATATATATATATATATTAGGGTGGTCCTTAAAATAGTCATTTTCGAATTTCCTTGCTCCCAGGGGCGCAAATGGTTCCAAATAGATAAAAAACAATTCTCTGAAATTTTAGCTCTTAATATTAACGTTTAGATAAAGCGCAATTCAATCAAAGTTTTGTATGGAAAGAGCATGGAAAATTTTTCAAAAATTTTAAAAATGTTTTTTAAATGTAATTTAGCGAACAAATGAATGAATAAAACTCATTCATTTGTCACTAAGTTACACCTAAAACATTTTTTTTTAATTTTCAAAAATTTTTCCATGCTCTTTCCATACAAACTTTGATTGAATTGCGCTCTATCTAAACGTTAATATTAAGAGCTAAAACTTTCAGAATTGTTTTTTATCAATTTGGAACCATTTGAGCCCCTGGGAGCAAGGAAATTCGAAAATGACCATTTTAAGGACCACCCTAATATATATATATATATATATATATAAATATATATATATATATATATATATATATATGTGTGTGTGTGTGTGTATGTGTGTGTATGCATATATAAGTAAAAAGTTAATCTTTAAAAATCTTTCAAGCATAGACAACTTACTTCTCCCAGGTCTCCGAACTTCTTTGTAAACTAGCTTCCTAACCGACAAATTATGTTTTTTAATATCTAACAAATCCTGCTTTGTATTTTTTTTTCGTGGTGCCTCCTCCACAGGTCCATTAGTAGACTTTTTACTATTACTAATTGAACCAGATCGTTTAGTAAAATCTCCACCATTCGAATTAACTTCTTGAAGTATCATTGATATTTGTTTTTCTTGACTTAAATTTGCAATACTGCTACTATTTTTAACATGATTAGAATATGTTGGAAGTGGTCGATCACCATTTCCTGGTTCAGGATTATAAGGCAGTGTAGGTGAAGGAGATCTTGTAGATTCTGCTTGAACGTTTTTACTATCTGCAATTAAGAAGTAAAATAAAATCATATCTGAATAATTAAAGTTTTTAAGCATTAATAATATATGAAATGAAAACTTACCAGTAAAAAGCTAAGAATAGTATCATTTAAAAATATCTATGATTTCTTTATTTATTAACAAATATTTTGCAGCGTTTTACTTATATTTTTATCTCCAATATAAAGTTACAAAATATCTTCAGTAAATATAAATATACAAAACAAAAAAATCTTCGAAATTATTGGTTTTATTACCTCCATTTACAAATCTATAATCTATTTGTAATCTGCCACCATTATCTTGCAAATCTTGACTGCTCATAGGATTAAGTAGATCGATATCATCAAGAGGATTAAGTAAATTGTTTGACGTCTGAATTGATGTGGACAAGCTTGAAGAACCTGAATTAAAAAAAAAAATGTAATAAAGTACATTATACATATACATACATACATAATCACATAAATATTTATGCAGTACAAGAAAGATATCAGATTGATTTATAAACACAAAAAACTTGAAAACTTCTAATTATATTACTGTTTGTCTGATAATATTACCTAAAGATGACCAGGAGGGAGAAACAATGCCAGATTCTAAATTTTGCATCGGCGCTATTGTAACGACTGGAGTCCCTAAACTTGCAATCAATTCAGAGCTCATTGTATACACAGGAGGTAATAAGACAGGGTTGGAATATCCTGATGATATAGGACTCGCAGGAGTGTAAACATGAGAGGAGGGAGATAAAGACGGACTTGAAGGGTATGAAGATGTTTCGTGAATTGGACTTTCAGGTTTACTAAAACGGAAGTCTCTTGGAAGAGGTCCAGCTTTTCGCTTATTGTTTATTCTAGGCGAGGCAGGTTCCATTGGTGTCAAACGTTTGGGGCTTTTTGATGTGGATCCAACTAAGTCTATATCAGCTTCATCCACCATCATTCGCTGCAATTAAAGATTAATTATCAGTACCACAGAATAATTTTACTATTACTTGATATGCAAGCTTAAATCTGGAATATACAGTGTCAAGTGATGATAAAAAATTGAAAATTTTTTATTCTTCAATCAATTAGATCACATAATCATATTGAAACAAACAATATAATCATTCTCTAATAAAAAAAATGAATTTAATAATACAATAGCAAAAATAGAAAGTATAATAAAAAATGAAACTTTTATAATAGGTGTTATTTTTTTACAAAATTAGTCATTGCATCATTTATTTTATTAATTTTGACTAATCTGTTGTACATAAATTTTGTTATACATCATATAGAAGATTGAGAAGTCAAAGCATAAAAAATGTAATTAATAACTAATTCATAGTTGAAAAAAGAATTGTTTGAAGAGTAAACATTTTTTTTAAATAAATCAAATATTAATACAAATTTTATTTACTCTTTTTATTTTAGAGTTCAAAGGAGGGTTTAGATTTTTCTAATATTTTACATAGTACTTGGGATAATTGTACTGTGGTTCAGAAAAATCACTTGGATGATATTATTGAACCAATAACTAATTGTTATTCAATAATTGCTTTCTATTAGTATATTATTTATAAATTTAATAATATACATAATGTATTATTAATTTTGCCTACAAGCATAATATAAAAAGTTGAGTGGGTACCAATATTTATAAAAAAAAAAATCTAATAGAGCATACTTAATGAGATTTTAATTATTTTTTTATTAATACAACACTATATAAACTTACTTTATCTATCTTGAAAGGATTTCCAAACATGTGTTGTCTGACAGGTTGACTTTCAAGTTCTCGCAATTGTGGTGTCATTCGTTTCAAATGTTCCTGATAATTTCCCATTTGACCTACAGGCATTGAGTGCAAGCTGTCATCATCTATTAATTGTGTATGAGATAAAGAAGGCTGCAAAAAGTTTGCCCTCATACGAACAACCTATTAAAAAAATATATATTGACTTTGCTATGAATACACAAAAAAAAACTGTTGCAATGCATATTAATCTAGCAATCACAAAAACAATGATGACAAAAAAAAGAATATATTGAAACTGACCTGATCTAATAAAACACTCCGTGATATATCAAATGGATTCCTAAAACTACAACTACTTTTTTGACGAGATTTCGATAAATTAACAACAAACCCACTAAAATCATTAAGTTGTTCTCTCAACTGTGAAAATTTGTCTGAAAGTTATCAATACATATTATGTGAGATAATCTTAATTCTTCATTTTTGTAAAAATGTATTACAAATACCTTGGAGCTGTGGATGCGACAGAAGATCCTTTTTAAAAGGAGATCTCGCAACAACTCGCACTGTTTCATTTGGTACCCCATGTTTACCATTATTCTGTTTGCTGATAACCTAAATAAAATTGTTTATAAACATATGTGAAGAAAACTAAATCACAATATTAAAGGGAATGAAATATTTACTTACATCATTACATAGTTTATCAAATTCGATTTTGGCTTGTGTTTTAGCACGTTTCAAATAATTTAGAACTAAGTAACTTAGTGAATTTTCCATAGAATCAGTAATTAAAGCTGATGCTAAAGGTGCAGGAGCTCCCATTCTAATTAAAGCTCTTTTTAATGGCTATAACAAAATAAAATAAAATTATTTTTTTTTGCCAAGTTACTCATTGATAGTAATGATATTTTATTGTGAAGAAATATCTCAAACTTATTAAGTTAGCTAAATGGGAACTTAACTTATTTATACTAATTTTTATATAAATTCATTTTTTATCTGAAAGTCAATGATTGAATGGCATAATCTACAAATTGTAAAAGATGAATTGAATTCACTTACAGCTGCATAATAAGGTGGCATCGTTCTTAGATAATTTCCAAAATGTGTTTTCCAGTCATTACTAGGTTTGCATCTATGTACTTTAAATAATTCTTCTAGTAAAGGTAATAACACAGGATAATTGTATGGCATTACAAACATGTTGACACAACTCAAATTTGTGCTAGCTTTCAAATACCCGAATGGGTGACCAATTTCTCCACTTTTTGAACTATTAGCTACAAATATCTTTAACAAAAATAAATATCAATTATTAATTGCCTTTTTATATCAAAATATATTTTTAAAAAAGAATGGAGCTACCTGCCAGCATACTGTAGGCTGTTTTCTTGCTAGAATATATTGAGTTAAAGGACTAGGTTCTAATTCATATTTATCAAAAGGTAAATTCTCTATTACCATTGGTTCTTGGCTTGTACAAGTAAATTTCACATTTGGATGGGCAGATCTTGGTGGCTGAAACATTTAATTCTAAAGCTGTAGCTAGTTATAGACTGATTGCATTTTAATATAAATCATAATATGCAAAATGATCTATCCAACTGTAATCAATTAATAATTCAATAAATTAAAAGATTGCTGACTTCATAACTAGAACAAACTATATGCATAAAATTATGAGAAATATTTTTAATAAATTATTCATTCAATAAGCATTAATGACAAGCAATACTTAAAAAAAAATCCAATTATGCAACCATTCGGCATTAATATTTCATAATAGCAGTGCCCTGGCAATTGTTAATAAATAATTTGGACTTACAAGTGCAGCAGCTCCCAGATCTGGCCAAAACGATTCAGGTATAGGCCAATAACCAATAGCAAACCCTTTTTGTGCCGTCGTTCTTGGAACATATATTAATCTTCTACATGATTGCCAAGTTGGAAAATTTCCAGCACGAAACTGTAACAAAATTAATGTAGAGATATTTAACAATAACAGATACTAGTATAATAAAGCACTAGATCAATTGACATAGCCTACATATTATATTTCAAATGGAGAGAATATTAACAAAGTAGATTCATAATTTAATTAGATTCAAACATAAAACATTTAGTTATTATTATCATCACATGCTCAGTTCAGTTTGAATAGCTAATTACATTAGCCTTGAAATTGTGAATATAAAAGTATTATAATTAAACCTATATAAAGCAAAAACACTTCAAATCACTGATATGAATATGTGGTGACAACGACATTTAACTTATTCTTCAGCAAAAGAGAATGGTTGATACATTAAATTTAAACAAGACTTACTCCATTTCTTTCATCTACTTCTAGTATATTCTCTCCATCCCTCGAGTCGATGTCCATATTTATATCTAAACTGGGGGGATCTGGTCCTATTTTCTCAAAATTGATAACAACTCCTGATTGAACTTTTTGTACTAAACTGTCAATACACTGCATTAACATCCGATGTGATGTAATGCAATATGAACGGCCTAAATATCAAGACAAAAAAGAAAAACAAAAGCTATTGTATTTTTTTAATGATTTTCAAAGTGTTCTAAAAATTAACCTACCTCCTGTGACTTCACACATAGCATCTATAGGGGAGGAATCGCTAGGAACTAAGCCACTGTCTCTTTCCACTGCAGGTGTACCAGACAACCTCAAGACTAAAGAAAACAGTCGTTGATCCCAGCGAAACGGCTCTCGTGTTAATTCAGAGCCAGGAATTGGAGAATGCATCGGTAAATTGAACTAAAACACAATTTTATTATATTAATTTATCTCAGAAGTATTAGATATTATACTTAAATATATAAGATACATTTTATGTAACTAAAAATTGAAAATTAAAAAGATTACGTGAACACAAATACAAATACACACACACGCACGTGTATATGTATATATATATATATATATATATATATATATATATATATAACTACAACGTAGTTAATTTTGATGTTGAGATATATAAGTAACCTCTTTATGGCGATACATAAAAAAAAAAACAGATTTATAAATTTATCTTTAATTCAAAACGTTTCGACATGCAATTTAATGTCTTCATCACATATTGAAATTGGTATCTTACATCAAAAGATGTGTATGCAGCACAAAGGTTTTTACTAACATTACTACCCTGTCAGTAATCATGATTTTTTTTTCTTTTATGTACAAAAATAAAATGAGAATTGTTTAGGAAAAATGTCGATAAAATAAAGATATTTTTGCAAAAGAACTTGTAATTACTACAGTGTCCGAGGTCAATGTGACACATTAGTGTATTGATGTTAGAACTAAATTTTGTGCCCTATACACATCTTTTGATATAAGATTCCAAATTCAATATACATTTATAATGACATTAAATTGTATGTTAAAACGTTCGGAAATTGAAGATTAATTTATAAATCTGTTTTCTTTTCTTTGATGTATTGTTCTAAAAGAACACACACATAAATATTTATATATATATATATATATATATATATATATATACACAAACTAAACAATCCCTATTATTTTACAAATAAATTTTTAGAATAATTATGTATTGTGACTTAAATTGTAACTATTGAATTTTAATAAAGTTCTATTCTATTATATTCTATATATATATATATATATATATATATATATATATATATATATATATATATATATATAATATGTGTGAGATTGCAGTATTATGCAGTTACTTATTTTATGAAGTTGAAACTAAGAGCACTTATACTAGGCCAAACTACATTTGGCCTTCAGCAATAATTAAAAATACATCAATTTATCATATTAGTTAGAAGTGAATCAATAAAAAAATTGGGTTCAACTGTTACTACAGTCATTAACATGATCTTATTTTTAAATTAATGGAAAATTTTCGATAATTTTGATTACATTTTTATATTATTAAAATAACAAATGCAAAAATAAGATTAAGGCTAATTGTTCACTTTTTATATTTAAATATGCTTACTTCGTCATGAACACCCCCATTGGAAGATAATTTGCCTCCATCAGTAATAACAACGATTACTGAAGGTTCTAAGAAATAAGGACATCGACCCTGGCCATAAGTATCAATTCCAGTTTGCATACGATTTATATTCAAAACGTCAAAAGCATGCTTCAAAGCAGCACCCATAGTAGTCATACCATAACATTGCAAATTTTTCAATTCATTTGTAAATGTAGTTATGTTTTCTTTCCATCCTGCCTAAAATAACAAAATTATCAAATGTTTACCAATTCATTTAATACAGATGATCTTAAAAAAAAAACATTGCTATATCAATATAATTAAATGAAAATAATAATAATAAAAAAATATCTAATGATAGTTTGTTGCTTTAGTTCCAAGGTTTTAATTTCTCAACATTTTTCATTGAAAATTGAGGACAAATGTTAAAATAATTTTGAGGGTTGTTTTCAAAACCAATGGAATTTCAACAATTATTCAATAATGAAAAATTAGGTTTGTTTATGGTAGATGAGCATAGAGGTTATTTTTTGAATAATACATGTTTTTAATTAAAATTTATTAAAATTGTTTGTCATATTGCGCATTAAACTGCGCTCATTTCCTGAAAAAATTTGTAACTCGCGCAAACGAGATGCAGATAATCAATTTTTGTTTTATGAGAGTGAAGGGAGTGAAGGAGACGACGACAAACAATGTCATTGACAGTTGTACAATAATTAGTAGCCATTTCGGAACGAGACTTCCCGTGATGCTCTGCGTAAATTCAACTTTTGTATTGTTATCCGTTACATCGGAATTAATAAATCGATTATTAATTAATGATACCCGTCATTATAAGTCAAACACCATAAGTAACAACGACTTCAAGTCATATTGTCAGTGTGTCCGATATAATCATAGCTGCATGTGATTTAGGCACATTTGCACCTACCTTTATGTTCATTGGCGGTTCTTCAAATGTCAATAACATGTACCTATCGCCTCGACTTTCTTGCGATCTCTGCCGAACCTGCACATAATTAACGCACTTTTAATTTAAATCCATAAACAAACTCAAACCACTGGTCACAGATAATCAAATGATTTAGGCCCCTTCCTTTACCTTGACAAACGTCTCCACGGCGCCCTTTGCTACATCTAATAACGTGGGGCGTCCGCCTAAATACGCCCTCTGATTCATTGAGGCAGAAGTGTCAATAAGGAAAACTATAATTGTCATATTGATTGGATTTTCTGTTATAATTTACACTAAAATTAATATGTATATTTAGGTTAAAATGCTAGCCCATCATTCGCATCCCTAAATGCGACCATTCCCCAGCCGCCTCGAAGAGCAGCTGAAAACGACAAACTCCATTCCCGACGCCACGAACGCTTCTATACCACGTGACGTGTTCCACTACACTCGAAACTCGAATAGTCGAATAGTCGAATAAAACGAAAGTACGACCGCGACGATACGCGCGACTGTGTGCGAGTGGCGAACTGGCGAGTCCCAAACAGCGATGCGTTTGCGACTGTCGACTGTTTCTCCTCGCAACCAAACCACGGCCTGTGTTGTTCGCACTCGTAGATCGTAGTAGCGTTTGCTTCTATGTGTATGTGTTGTGCAGTGTTGTAGTTGTGTGAATGCGTGAATGCGTGTATGCGTGTATGCTTTTATGTGGTGTGTGGCTGTTTCGTTGTGTGGGTTTGCCTGTATTCTGCTGCGCTCCTTCGGTTTCGTTGTCTTACTCGCGCATGACTATAAGGGACTTATACTCGTACGTGCATGCTAATGTTACATTATGATACTGGGATCTTTGAATCGACGACTGAGAAATATATACATTACATACATTAATACTTATGCTCGTATTAATACATGTAATCAGTGGCGTCGATGCAAATATTTCAATACTTTCCTAATACGTATTTTACAATGCAATTCAATATTTGACTGGAGGTGCATGGTATCGTGCCTCGAGGCAAATTGCTGGAACTTCCAGTACTAAAAATTAAATTTTTTAATAATGCTTTAAAATTGTTGGAAAACTTAAAAAAATTTCTTGTTTATTTTAGAAATAAACCGACTTTTTTTGAAAAATTAGATTTTTTTTAAATTTTGAATTTTTTTGATAATTTTGAACTTTTTTTAAAGCAATCGCATTGCTTAGCTGTTGTATAATCAAACTAGTAGGGTGCATGGTATCGTGCCTGAAGGTAAATTGTTGGAACTTCCCGTACCTTAACGAAATGTTCGAGTAATATTGAATGTTTGCAAATAGATTATTATAAATACTGTAACATTGTCTAATAAGAATTATACAAACTGAATCACAAAGTCAAAAATATTTATTTAAAGTATATAAGTGAGCTTTACAACTTTAGCCAGAATTAAAATTCAAATTTGAATCATTTTCGATATACAAAAAAAATGAAATGAAAAAAATTCTTTTTTCCAAAAGCAATTGTTTTGTCAACACAAGCAGAAAATTTTTTGAATCATCCAATTCGGATGCTTATTTCTCTCAAAAACTGTCATTTTTTGTACATTTAGCTGTGTATCTTCGAAATGGCTGGGCCTGCCTTTGTCAAAAACTAATAACCACTTTTCCCAATCATTGCTAATTAAATGTTTTTTAGATCATCCAAATCAGATGCTCCGTTCTCTCAAAAACTCGATTTCTATTTTTTGCACTCTTTGCTCTTTATCTCCGTAACGGCTGGACCAGCCTTTGCCAAAAACTAATCAGTACATCTCGTATCAATAGGAGTCGAATGTTTTATAAACGATTCAAATCGGTTGATCTGTGCGCCCGAAAACGTGAACGCAAAAATGCGGACACACAAAATACACACACACATTCATTTTTTTCTGAGGTATGCCAAAATGTTCAGAAACCTTCAATGAGAAGAAGAAATGCAAAAATTTTCGTAATAAACCTGCTAAATAAACGCCACTAAATAAATCTGCCGTTAAAAATTTGGTTAGTTCTTCGTTTCGTTAATACATATAAAATGTTTTTTGAATAATTCAAATCGGACGCTCCGTTCTCTCAAAACCTGAATTATCATTCTTGTCAAAACGGCTCGACCTGCTTTTGCCAAAGCTAATCAGCACGTCTTCCCATTAATACGAATCTAATGTTTTTTAAATTATTCAAATCGTTTGATTCGTGCTCGCGAAATCGCCGACGAAAAATTGTATCCGCACACACACACATACATCCATTTTTTCTAAGGCATGCCAAAATGTTCAGAAACCTTAGAAACGTTAGATATATAAAAATTTTCATTTTCGATTTTTTGCGATTACTATAACTTACCATAAGAAAAGTTAATTAACACATACACACAAATACATTGAACTGTATTTGTGTGATTGTTGTATCACTCCTGTGATTATGGGAGGTTATTTGGTTGCTGTAGCAGAGCGGATGATAATATAGAAACACTGGTTCTTGGTTGATCTTGATATTTTATTGATTACTATTTTTACAATTAAATAATGTGTTTGATAACCTTTTGGTTATCTATAATCAGAGACTACATTTTTTAAGTATCTCAACAGTAAGCCTGACTTGACTCCTGACTTCTGAGTTGAGTCCTCACTTCTGACTGACTAACTAAATCTTAACTACTTCTTTATATACTAAATAATTGAATACAAAACGTGATTCCAAAATCTAACAGCAAGGCCGGAAGAACTTCGGAAAACCTTCAAATAGCACGTAGTGCTCTGACAAAAACAATAAATAACAAATTATATTTGTGATTACAGAATAACATATTAATTTAAAACGCGCAATAAATTTATTTATTTATATATTTCATACTTTAATTATAATTATATAATAATTCACTGGTATAAAATTCAATATAATTGAATATAATTTATATTATATTATTACGTATTTAAACTAGTATATATGCGTAGTAACTACACATTTATATGAAAGACTCATCTTCATATTCTACGGAGATATCATTTACAGCATCCAGTTCATTGACCACATCTTCCGCCTCCACTGCCTAAGAACAAAGCCAAAATGTGCGTAAAAAAGATGTATGTAAACACAATTTTTTTAAAATATATATAATTTTCCTTATATTACATTAAAACTCCACGCTCGTTGCAAAGACAAGATTATTTATTGTCCGCAAACAAATCGTGAATAATATTGTTGACGCAAAATATGTAAAACCATAAGGTGTGCAAAGAGCTTTAGAATTTTCAACAGATTGTTCGTGCGCATGGTAACATTGCGGCGGTTACCACTATTTTCATCGGTTACGAACGCTGTGTTAGCGCATAAAAACGATTTTTTATATATAAAAAAACTGCATTGTAATTACCACGCTTCTGTCCTCTCTCGTTTTTGTCAAAGGTTATTTCAAATGATTATAAATGGATGACATACAATATGCTTATATCTATTGTCTAAACAAAGATTTTCATATATATCAAAATGCAATCTTCGTCAAAGTTTCGAATCTTGCATTGGTACTAATTGTAAGCTCAACAAAATCTTTAAACTTTATTAAGCGTCACTCATAATCAGATTCCACAAATAAATTAAATAATCATAGATAAGGAAAATAATGTAAATAATATTCATTATTTGTGTTTTAAATTCATGCTAATAAATTCGTTCAATAATAAATTCCAAACATCAATAAATTTATGCAACGTAATACTATTTTTTGAATTTGATTTATGGCATATGCAATATATAAAATAATATAAATTTAGTTAATATTGTAAAATATAGTTAATATTTTTCAAATAATCTTAAATCACGATATGTATGCAAAACTATTCGTTATGAAAAATGAAAGACAATGTGAACAATCGTCTTGATAACTGTAAATATTAAAATATATTCAGAACGCTGTATTGCTACAAAACAATGCGAACAATCATTTAAACCAAACAGCTTTAATTATTCATTGTTTTCTTTTTGTCAACAGGAATTAATAACCGCAAATTCTGTTTGTTCTCCTAATTATACATTAAGTTAACTCATAATCAAATGCCTATGAACATACATTGCAATAATATATTTCATTGATTGTTTACGTATAGCATTTTTATGTATAGTATTTTTGAATGTTTATTAATTATAATATTCGTATATTTTAAAAGGTAATGTAATGCAATGCGTAATGGGCGTAGCAGTAAAACAATCAATAATTTTGTACGCTATTTGTAACATTCACGTCATTATAGTCTCGTCTGGACCTGCTCAGGTGAGACATATTCGTAGCAATTACAATATAAACTAGTGGTGTATGGCATCGTGCCTTAAAGCAAATTGCTGGAACCTCCCGCGCCGTAATGAAATAACGATATGCAAAAATTTCAAACTTGATTTTTCGACCTTTAACATTAACTTACCCTACGGCAAGTTAATAAATTTATATTTTATAGTAAAACCTCTACTAGTGCCAGTGCTGGATTTACACTAGGGGCAGTCGGGGCTACTGCCCAGGGCGGAAAATTTTCGGGGGCGGCAAAATTTGGATAGCAAAGAAAAAAATTCTATACAATGCAGTTACTAATTGTTTAAATAACATTTTTTTATTTCTAACAAAATATAATACGATTGCAATGCAAAACTTGGGTTCAAATAACCGATTATTAAAATTTATTATTGCTCTCCGAACGTAAATTATCAAATTGGTTAATAAGTCATTATCAAATTTGGCAATTTGATTAATATGAAAATTCGTAAACGAGCTGAAAGTTTAGGTAAAATATGTTCCTCAGATCTCGAACCCTCTTAAGCTGAAGAATTCGTGCACTTCCAAACTTATAGCGCCCAAAAAATTAGTGACGCATGGCATTGTGCCTTAAGGCAATGGAACTTTCCGTACTGAAAATTACATTCTATAAAAAGCTTTAACATTTTTTGAAAAATGTAAAAAAATGACGGTAAAAAACTTTTTTTTTTATATTTTGATTTTTTTGAAAATTATGAACCTTTTTCAAAGCAATCAAATCAAAGCGCTGCATAGGTGTTTCAGAGACAAAATATCAAAACTCAATTACCATTTTTCGAAACGGCTGGTCCTGCCTGTGCCAAAACTAATCAGCACGTCTCCCCATCAATACAAATATAATATTTTTTTAATTATTCAAGTCGATTTCGAGAACACGGATCAACCGATTTGATCCTATGATTGATTCGATTCCAATTGATAAGAAGACGTGTTGATTAGTTATTGGCCAAGGCAGGTCCAACTGTTTCGAAGATACGGGCCAGAATTCCAAAAATGATAATTCAGTTTTTGAGAAACGGAGCGTTCAATATCATTAACCAAATGTACACGTATTGACAAAATGAAGAACTGCTCAAATTTGTGAGAGGAAGGTCTAGCGGTTTCGGTGATTCAATAAAAAAAATTGGAATTTGGCGGTTAAAAGTGATTATTAGACATATGCACTTTAAATCATCAGATATTTTATAGATATTTTTATGATAAGTATAAATTTTGTATACATTTCTATGGGTTCTGTAACATTGTTTATCCGTTAGACTGCGGCGCTTACACGCTTCTATATTTTGTGTCTACGCAGCTGTAGCAGCGCGATTGCTTAAAAAAGTTCAAAATTTTTAACATATTTTAAAATATAAAGAAACACAAAATTTTCAAAAAAGTCATTTTTTTTCAAAGTTTTCAAAAAAATTTTTTTTTAATTTTCGGTACGGGAAGTTGCAGCACGTTTTCTGCAATCAAATAGTTATTTTAATTTTAAAGAAATATAAAAACTATTTAAGTAAAATTTCAGGGATGGGGCGGCATTTTTGTCAGTGCCCCAGGGCGCCAAATTTCTAAATCCGGCCCTGACTAGTGCCGTATGAATCATTATTTATATCTATTTATTTCATCAAAGCTTAAAATTATATTTTAATTACATATTTTAATACAAGTTAATAATGTAATAATGTACAAATGATATTTGCAATTAATAACTGAAAATCTTGCCAAAAAATTATTTATTTCAAGAAGTGCATAAGTTAAAAAACTGATGTTAAATTTATTTAAGTTATCATGACAATCTACAACATTTCTCAATACGTTTATTAGCTGACAGCATAATATAAATAATGATGCACTATTCCCTAAATATGAAATATCAATAATGTTCTGAAAAAGTAAAAGTTCAAATCATTGATTCTCCACTTTTCAGTAATTCACCTTAAAATCTTGTCTACCCTGTCCAATCTTTACTATTTTATTTGATTTGCAACCGCTATGTTCCTGCCCGTTGCAATCGTCTTGTTCCGGCACATGTTTCTTGGCGGACAACGCCACTCGCTGAGCCCACACGGGCGCAAAGCGGGCATCCTCTGCGCGATCCAGGTTGAAAAGCGAACCACCGGACTCGAAAGTCGCAGGGGTACACTGATCGCGTGGTATGGAAATCTGAAATAATAATAAAATTCATAATATTGCTTCGGAGTAAGGGATGACCACGGTAATATTGTGACAATTTAAAAAAGCTTGAGATAATACTAGCGTAAAAAATGAGCACTTAAAATAGTTACCTTGCTTAATAATTTAGGATCTGGGAGTGCACCCTCTTGATGCCTTGCAGTATAACCGCCATTCATATCGACGCCAAACACTTTTGTAGGTTTCGGGTCGATTGTTTTTGGTTTTATAGAATCCGGCTCAAGTATATGTAGAGTGAAGTCTTTACTGTTCAAGATACCTAGGGTACAGCATATACATTAAATTGAGAGGAAATTTCTAACAATCAATATTCCGTATTTTATAGTAATCGCAAACATATCGAAAATTAAAATTTTTGCATATCCGATATAAATAAGTTCCGAAGGTTTGTGAACATTTTGGCATAAAAATGGATGTATATGACGAGAACACAGAATGGTTTAATAATGGGTGCAGATCATTGTGTCTTAAGGCAAATTGCTATAACATATCGTAACTAAACATTTGATGGATAGAAATAATCCTTAAAAATAAAAATTGATTCATGATTAATAAAAATTATTTGTTATTAAAGTTTTTCTCCACAAAGTCGAAAAAAGAAAAAAAAGAAAGTAAATACAAAATCTTCTTTAATTGTTTATAAACAATTTCAAGATGAAAATTATTTATTATATTTTTAAATAGATTATTATAAATATTGTATATTTATAAGTTCTTATCAAATTGGGCTACAAAAGTACAAATTAAGTATAACTACAAACTACAAACAAATTAAGTATATGTTTACAAGATTACAAGTAATGTAAACCGAGCCGAGAAAGAACGAAGACATCAGAGGAACTTATCTCATCAAAAACCACGATAAGCAACCAGCTGACTTAATTTGAATGATCATTTTAGAAACTCCCACTGGGGAGTTTTCTAAACAATTTTATTGTTACATATAATTATTTATATTTTTATTTTGAACTCAAATACTGTATTTGAGTTACATACATCACAATAGCTTATAGAATTGTAACCCGTTGTGATTGCTATTTTGAAAGTTAATAAAAAAAAACACGATAAAGTCAATATTAATCATTTATTTTATTAAAAAAGTATATTCTATAATAATCTATTTGTAAATATTAGAAACAATTGCTATTAATCTTTGATTATTTTTCGTTGATTATTGATTATTTTTATTCCTCGAATGTTTAATTGCGGTGCGTGAAGTTCCAGCAATTTGCGTTAAGGCACAATTCCATGCACCACTAATTTATAAACTAAAACTGAAATGTTAAATTATTTAAATTTAACATTCATAATATTAAAAACTACTGTACTTGAATTTTAATCTAAAGAAGAGTCAACACTATTGATAACCATTTTAATCAACTAATAAATGAAAATGATTAAATAGCATATTACAAATTTTATTATAAATTTTCATATGACTCTTTTACTTATAAATTTCTTATACAGGTTACATATATTAAAATAATTAATAATGATATATATTTTATATATATTCTGAAGCAAATTTATTTTAAATTTATATTTTTTTCGACATGTTTTCTGCGAATTGCATTTGACGATGGTTTTTTGGGCGATGGAATTATTGCTTTCTTTATCGGTTTGTAATGAAGAAGATATATACAAGGTTATTATGTTTAACGATAAGCGCGTAAGAAACATGATCTTGAAATATAAAACAATAGCTCTAATCTGTAATACATTTGAGTTGATTAGCAATTTCCAATTAAATTTTGGTTATTTTTTATTTAATAAGTAATAAAACTCACTATCTAATATTAATTATTTAGTTTCCTTGGATTTGTATTAATGATAGTTTATTTTTTATCAAACGTCTTATAATGCTTTATGCTAATACTAAACAAAATAATTAGCATTTATTATTCTGAACAATTCTGCGGGCATAAGATAACCAATGGAAATAATTTTGAATTTAAGTATGAAAATATATTATTTATTAACAGAATCATCATTATCGTTTACTGTTTCTTAAAAATGCTTAAATGATGTTTATTTACTTTCAAATTTATTCCTGATATAAATTAATTAGGTCGACGCATTTTTGTAACAATGCTAACATAAAAATCGTTTCAAACAAAGAAAAACAAAATATACACAGATAAACATTGGCACGGAACCTATAGAAAAGTTTTTGTACTAATAATTAAAATCTAATATGTCTAATGATCATTTTTGACCGCCAAACGGCGTTTTTTTTTTTAACTTTTTTTATTGGACCGTAATCGCTGGACCTTCCTTCCCAAACATATCTTCAATTAGTTCTTCATTTCGTCAGTCAATACAAATAAAACGTGTTTGAATTATTCAAATCGGACGCTCCGTCATCTCAAACACTGAATAACCATTTTTGGAACTTTTTGCCCCGTATTTTATTGCCCCGACCTGCTATTGGCAAAATCTAATCAGCACGTCTCCTTATTGAATCGATTTTTTAAATTATTTAAACCGGATGATCCGTGTTCCTGAATTCGTCGACAAAAATTTGTATCCGAACACACACACACATGCACACATGCATACATTTGTTTCTAAGTTATGCCAAAATGTTCAGAAACGTAAAGATTTTTTTTTATTGTTTGAACAGCAAAAGCAAGATTTTTTGTATTGTTTGAACAGCAATCAGAACTCTTATATGTTCTATAAGCTGTTTGTTAAGGACTTACGACTACTTATGTATTTTATGAAAGACAATCCATCGATTAACCATTCTCTTATTATGTGTGGGGTATTTTTGATATTAGCTCTTACGCCTAATAGTTAGCATATGATTGGATGTTACAGCTATGTCCACGAAGGACGATTTCCACTTGGAATTATATTGTGATTTATAACCCCAAGCGGAAATTTGACATCAAAGCTGCCTGATGACGGGCTACGGCGGTAGCGGGAATCAAACCAGCGAACCCGGGACTAGTTGCAGCCAGCCCACTCTAACCGATATCGCCACCGCTGGCCCAAAAATTAAAAAAAATTCTCATACCGGGAATCGAACCCGAGTCTCCTGGGTGAAAGCCAGGTATCCCGGCCACTAAATCATGTGGGATATATCAGTATGCTATATCATTAGAAACGTAAAGACGAGTAAAAATTTTCATTTTCTATTTTTTGTGATTACTATAGCTTAACCAACCTAAGGGAAGTTAAAAATGTGAAACCTAATATTACATGTACGTATAAATTACCTGCAATATCATCATATTTTTCTTGGCCTTGACACTCCTGACCTTGCAAAAGGACCAAGATTTTAGAAGCGCCTTTTCTAAACTGTAGTCCCGAAGCGTACTCTAAGACGCGTACAATATTTATTCTTGTTATGTCTTTGGTGTCCCCATAGGAGATTCTGAAAATAGATTCGCGAAATAAACAAACATATATTTTAAAACATAAACCTATGATTCATTATGCATTTTTTATATCATCAATTTATTACTTCGTGAGTAATTCGGCGGCTGTTTGTGCACTGTTCCAAACATAGGCCAAAGAGGTCCGTGTGTAAGGGTCTTTCAATCCCATATCGCCTCCCCAGCCGACAATTGCGTATCGATTGACAGTAGAATCAAGGTTTTTCAAAGTTAACAGGTCGTCTAAACCAATTCCTTTGTTAAGCAACGCCTTCTCCAGATCCAAAAGAAGTTGGGATAAGTCAACAAACTAAAAATAAGCAACGAAAAATGAATTATTATTACAGATTAGGCTTAAAGCAATATTTTTTTAACAAATCACACAAATTCCGTAGTAAACTTATATACAGTTTTAAGCAGTGGTGTTGTTCTAATAATTTTTTCACCGGAGCGCGTTTTGGTTCGGCTAAAAAAACGTTCCGGACTTCCATTCACGGTTCGGAAAAAGCCGGTTCGTTCCGATTTGTTTATAATAATACATATAAAAATTGGTCAAAAATTAAAAAAAAAAATCAATACGTCAGCTAATCACGTTATCACAAATCATTTCGGTAAGCGTTTCTGTCTAAAAAGAAAGTATCGGAACGACGTTGAACACCACTATGGTTGTAAATGAGATCGTGGTGAAATAAATGAAATCAGAAAAAATGTAATTCCTGATATATCCTATAAAAAATGTTTATATACATGAGTGTACTGAAATTTTCGGTATCTATTTTCTTAGTTCATACTATCTATAACATAAAGCTAATATTCGTATATCGAATCGTAATATTTGGTGGAAACGATTTTTAGCGTTATTATCGATCTCCAAATTAAAAGAAAGTAGACTCGACTTCATTAGGCGGGATATGTACGATTAAACCTTATAAAATTGTTGCCAAATCTTGATAATTATACATTTTCTTATAGCTTACTTTTTTTCAATTTAAAATTAATTGATAAATGTACTTAACGTGTATTTTCACTCTGAATATTTATTATTAACTTTTTTACAGTTAAAAATAGGCTTATATCACTATATATATATATATATATATATATATATATATATATATATATATATATATATATTTATATAAGCGTGTGCGTAAAAATAAACCTGACAGGTGTTGTAAAAATTAATTTCCAGATAACTAACTTGCTGCTTTATCTTTTAGAAATAATAAAGTGCCGTATATGATATGACCGAAAAAATTTACAATATTAGCGGCGTAAAATAGGAAAAATATAACAATGAATCTTAAGAAATATATTTACCGATAATGAATTGACTTCTTCAACTAAGAAAACTACATCAGCAGCGTTTACTGCTGTTAGGGAGTCTGACAGCATTTCCCCAGTTTTCCATCGACAAGATTCTACAAAATATCAAAAAAAATATATATTATAAAGAAGATTGTATATAATTATATAGTTATTTCGAAAGAGTTATTATATTCTATTATAAAGTGAAATATTTCATTTCATTTTATATTTCATTTATTCGGATATTTAAATCTGACTTCGGCTCAATAAAAATTCACTGAATATAAAATTAAATGGAATAGCAAAGAAATAGTTCAGAATCGAAAGAAATCTACAATAAACGTCATTCTACCAATAAACATGTATTTCCGATTTTCCGTTACGAAGACGAAATAAAATATAAAGTATATTTAAATTTGTAAATTAATATTGGTACATATGATGCATGCATGTATGTGTATGTACGTATATAGATCTATCATAATCCAAATAAATTAAAAACGTGATAGGAAATAAGATTAGAACTATTAAATTTTTAAGTTTTTTTGCTAGTTTATACATATAGAATCTATTTTTTAAGCTTTATTTTATTAATTGAGAACTTACTAATACTCAGATTAATTAATGATAATAAGTTAAACCACAAAAAGTATCAATTATACCATATTTTTCCAATGATAGTCCTTTGTCTCCAGATATTTCGCATATTGTTTTGTACGCTTGAGCCGACGCACAAACATCTTGATTATTCAAGCACATGCTATAATATGGTTTAGGGTCCACAATACCATAACATTTGGCCAAACTCGAATCTTGTGACTGTAGAATTTCATAACATGCCGTAGTGTTTGTTACGATTTCAATATTCTTGGTATCACTGGTCACTGAATTATTAGTCACGTCCGTGCTGCATTTATGCCATCTGTTGTTCCAAATGGACGTACTCTGCATTGTCTTATTGTAATTATTCTCAATGAAAACATCCCTAGATTCGTCTTCTTCTTTGCCCAATAGTCCAATGGTGTTTCCTCTTGACCATTGTTTTGATGTGAATACAGTAACGTCAGTCGTAAGATGCCAGTCCATAAAATAACGATTTCTATATTGTAATTTTAAGATTGAATGATCTCGATGTATAGTTAGCACGTCATCCATTAGGTATGGTAGGCTTCGTGGAATCTTATTTACGGAGATTTGGCCATTAATTTCAAGTTTTATTGTATTTCCATTTACTACAACTTGTACTGAATCCTTCACGATCTGCAATAAAATATATATCCTTTTTATTGATTATGTTTATTTTCTCATTTCTCTTTTAGTATTCTCTTATCAAATATATTAAAATATTAATTTGGTCAAAAAGTTATTTATTTTTTTTCTGACAAAATATACATATTTAATCCAACTGTATACTTAATTCGTAATAATTACATGTTGTAAGGCGTAGCAAAAATTAACCGATACATTAAACGCCCGAAACGGTTCATAATCATTCCAATAATTTTTACCCTAAACTGTTGAAAATAAAATTACTTTTCAAGCAGCCTTTTACATTTATTATATTTACCTTATTATTTTTCAGTGAATGCTCTACGAAAATAGCGAAGTTATCGTCAATGGAATCCGCTAAAACAAGATATTTGCAAGAATTAAGAATTTCAAGATATTCTCCCTGGAAAGTTATGTAACTGGAGGATCCCACCAGAAGGGCATACATTGGTGGAGGAACTCGTAACAAATCAGCATGAGATTCAAATCTTGAATATAACCATGGCCAATAAGCTTCGGTATTAAAATTGGGTCTTTCGCCTCTTCTTAAACGTTGTAAACTTTCTCTGAATGTTGTTGGTAGGTAAAATTGTGGTGTAACATTAAAACCTTCCCATTCAAATGGGAGATATTGAAATAATTCAATATGCCCCTTGTCTGGACGAAATATTGTGTTTCGAAAACCGTGGCAATTGAATGCGGCGATTTGACGAAACTGGATCATTTGTTCATATTCGAAAAGGTGTAAAAGTTCTACCGTGAGAAAATTGTATGATAAATTTAATATAGAAATCATGTCGTCTTTTAGGTATTTTAATGAGCCTTTTACACGTTCTGGTATATTATAGTAGTTCCAGGTCCATATTATCTGCAAAATTAATTATAAAAATAGCAATGTAAGACTTAATTAATTCATTAAATTTATACCTTTTGTATAACCATATTCGTTTCATTCTGTAACAAATGCATCTCGGTTCTATTATACTGGTATGGAGTTTCTCCTATTATAGCTTCTACAGCAACGTTGCAATAGCTTGAATATAAATCTAACAGTCTCTAAAATTTAAAATAAATAATAAACAGAGATAAAATAAATTTTAACGTATAAAAAAATTAACATAAATTTTAATATTCATTCGTCATGGTTATTTAATTAATAGACACTTTATCATTAGATTTATTTATTATTATGATTATTATATAACCTGGAAATCAGCCGTGACAATATCACATATTTCAGTCAAATAATCTAGGGTTGATTGCACATCATATTGAGAAAAGTGGTTTTTGATATAACTCGTGGCATCTACAATTGTATCGATTAGTATTCGCAACTCTTGTATTGAGTAAATATAATTTTGAACTTCTTGCAACCAATCTGTAATAATAAATAATTAATAGTAATAAATAAAAAGTATACAGATATACGGCAGTTATATTTTAAAATATGTTTAATTAATCAGATGAAAATAAACTCAATTTTCACGTAACAGAATGTAACAGCAACTCACGTCAAAAGCATATTTTTATCTTAATTTTTTAACTTCCCGTAGGGTAAGTTATTGTAATGGGCCGCAAATCGAAATTGAAAATTTTTACATTTCTCGGCGTTTTGAAGGTTTCTGAACATTTTGGCATACCTCAGAAAAAATGGATGTGTGCGTGTGTGTGTGTGTATGTATGTATGTATGGATACAAATTTCCAGTCACGTTTTAGGGCGCACGGATCAACCGATTTGAATGGTTCAAAAAACATTCGATTCCTATTGATAGGGAAAAGAGCTGATTAGTTTTTGGAAAAGGCAGGTCCAGCCGTTTCGGAGATACGGAGCAAAGAGTGCAGAAAATAGAAATCGAATTTTTGAGAGAACGGAGTATCCGATTTGAATGATCTAAAAAACATTCAATTAGTAATGATTGGGAGAAGTGTTTATTAGTTTTTGGCAAAGGCAGGCCCAGCCATTTTGAAGATACGGAGCTAAATATGTAAAAAATGGCAGTTTTTGAGAGAACTAAGCGTCCGATTTAAATGATTCAAAGAACTTTCTGCTTGTCTTAACAAAATAATTGATTTTGGAAAAAAAAAATTTGTTCCAATTTTTTTTTTTTTTTTTTAGTTTTTTGTATATCGAAAATATTTCAGATTTTATTTTAAATTCTGACTATAGTTCTAATATACTTTACAAATAATTTCAACTCTGCAATTCAGTTTATATAATTCTTATAAATATTAGACAATGTTACAATATTCAAAATAATCTATTTGAAAACATTCAGTATTCCTCGAACATTTCGTTACGGTACGGGAAGTTCCAGCAATTTGCCTTAAGGCACGATGCCATAATTGCCTCAAGACAGAATTCCACTTACAGCTAGTTTTAATTTAAATCCATGTGTTTGTGTAATTATATAATTTGTATATTGAATATTGTAATTATAAAATACGTTTCAACTTATCGGTTATTAACTTCCCGAAGTAGAAGTTTATGTTTTCATCAAAAAATCCGAATAGCTAATTTTATGTTTTCTCGACGTTTCAAGCCATTCTGAATCGAAAGAGACCAAATTTGGAAAAAGTATGTGTGTGTGTGAAAAGATTTTTTGCCGTAAATCGAAGTTTTCTCAAAAACGGCCAGACCGATTTCAAAAATTTAAAAGCCATTCAATGTATCTCGATGAGGACTAGCGTTTCCAAGATTTGTGCGACGATCGGCCGAGCCGTTTCTTTGTAAATCGCAGACAAGTAAAAAAATTTTCGTACACGTTTTAGCCCGCAATTCTGAATCGATTTTGAAAATTTAAAAATTGTTCGAAACATATTGGTTGGGAATCGACCTGATTAGTTTTTGGTAAAGATCGGTCGGGCCGTTTTCTTGTAATAAGGTGTTAAAGAAATTTTTTTCGACGATTTTCATGATTTTTTTTGACGGTAGATACCATAGTCTTATAGATCATACTAGAATATTACGGTCCTAAGACAAGTCGTTTAATTTTAAAAAATAGTCAAAGTTTTCAAAAATTAGTGTCGTTTTGTTGGCGTTTGTCAAAATAATAATATTCTTCGACGATTACTTAAAAACGCCTGAACCGATTTCAAAAATTTAAAAGCCAATCGATGTATTTTGATGTGGATTATTTTTCCTCAGTTTTGTGCAGCAATCGGCCAAGCTATTTCTTTGTAATTTGGAAAAAAGTGTTAAACTTTTCGTCCACATTTAAGTTCATACTATCGAATCGATTTTCAAAAATGAAAAACTGTTCGAAACATATAATTTGGGAATGATACTGATTAGTTTTAGTTGAAAATCTATCGAGCCATTTTCTCATGATTAACTGTTGAAAAAAAAATTATGCCGATTTTTATGGAACTTTTTTTGGCAAAATATATCCTGGCCTTATAGAACGTACTGAAATATTACGGCCTTACGACAAGTAGTTTAATTTTAAAAATTCATCAAAGTTTGGGAAAATATAAGTAGTTTTTTTGACATTTGTTAAAATTAAAATTAGGCGTTTTACTTGGTATAACAATGGAGTATTTGTTCGTTTTCGGAAGATTTGTTTTTGGAAGTTTGTGATATTTTAATATTCAAAACAAATGGGTTTAAAATAAATAAATAATAATAGTTAAAGTTCTCAACAGCTATAAAACAATTTGACTTATAAAATTGTAATGTTTCTTCTCACAATTAATTAATTATACAAGTTTTCATATAAAATTACAATAAATATATTTTTAAACTAGCTGTAAGTGGAATTCTGTCTTGAGGCAATTATGGCATCGTGCCTTAAGGCAAATTGCTGGAACTTCCCGTACCGTAACGAAATGTTCGTGGAATACTGAATGTTTTCAAATAGATTATTATAAATATTGTAACATTGTCAAATATTTATAAGAATTATATAATCTGAATTGCAGAGTTGAAATTATTTGTAAAGTATATTAGCACTATAGTCAGAATTAAAAATAAAATCTGAAATATTTTCGATATACAAAAAACTGAAAAAAAAAAAAAAATTGGAACAAAATTTTTTTTTCCAAAATCAATTATTTTGTTAAGACAAACAGAAAGTTCTTTGAATCATTTAAATCGGACGCTTAGTTCTCTCAGAAATTGCCATTTTTTACATATTTAGCTCCGTATCTTCAAAATGGCTGGGCCTGCTTTTGCCAAAAACTAGTAAACACTTCTCCCAATCATTACTAATTGAATGTTTTTTAGATCATTCAAATCGGATACTCCGTTCTCTCAAAAATTCGATTTTTATTTTCTGCACTCTTTGTTCCGTATCTCCGAAACGGCTGGACCCGCCTTTGCCAAAAACTAAACAGCTCTTTTCCCTATCAATAGGAATCGAATGTTTTTTGAACCATTCAAATCGGTTGATCCGTACGCCCGAAAACGTGGGCGAAAATTTGTATCCATACATACATACACACACACACACACACACACACACACACATCCATTTTTTCTGAGGTATGCCAAAACGTTCAGAAACCTTCAAAACGTCGAGAAATGTAAAAATTTTCAATTCCGATTTTCGGCCCATTACAATAACTTACCCTACGGGAAGTTAACAAGGGAATAAACATTGTTACTTTTTATTTATTATATACTAATAAATAACCGTCTTAAAATATATCAAGATACAAAGATTAAAAATTTAAAATCAAAAGAAAACTTGAAAATCTTTTCGGTATTTAAAAATAATCGACTTAATTAATAAGAATTGAGATTCAGCTATTCAAACTTTGTGACGACAAAAACTATTGCAAACTTTAATAAATTTTTATGATTAAACTACTTCGTTATTAGGACCATAAGGTCTTTTATCATACTAAGTTTCAATCCTCAATTATTTCAACAACTAACTACGATTCCCAGCTGACATCTTTCAAAAAGATTAAAAGTTTTCCAAATCGGTTCAGAATTTGTGACAAAAACCTGGACGAAAAATATTTCACTAATACTAAAATTATTTGATTAATACTAAAAAAATACAACGAGAAATCTTATGCAGTTTCACCAAATAGCTTTTAAAATTGTTGCACCGCTTTTGAGAAAACGTTGCCGAGAAGCATAATTTTCTCACATACAAATGCAATCGTTAACGCACATACATATGTATACTTTTGCCGAAAAATCGTAAAATTCAGTAAATTGAAGTTTCTAGCGAAAATATAAACTTCTCCTTCGGGATGTTAAAAAGATAAAAACGAGGGTTGTCTTACACTATGGGTTTGCTTTCGCAAAAACAATAATTTTATTAATCTAAACTAGAAAGTTAAAGTGGTTTATCTTGGGGCACAATGTCATACACAATTAACCCTTAGCGGTCGCTAGCTTCTCATACGTAATTCCCGTTAGGTCGTAGCTGGTCTCGGAAAATATGCGAAATCTCTTTTAATTAAAAAAATGTATTAGATACTTTTTTACATATATTATACTTATTTTTTATACAGTTTTCGAAATTTTCCTAGCTATCATCACCATCGAAAATTTTTTTATTTCCCTTTTTCTTAATAAAGCTTGGTTTGGTCGTTGTCACTTACTATGTGACTTACGACCGCAGCGTCAAAGTATTGTTTTCCGACCGATAAGGGTTAATTACACAGGACCACAAAAAATGGTACGTGTTGGATATGAGGCATATGTTTTCCAATGTAGTTTTTACCGCTGAACACAAATCTAAAGCCAAAATTGTAGGTCAAATAGCAAAAAATTAGAAAAGAAGAGAAAAACGACAAAGCCTGCGATCTAGCAGCTCTTTTACATGATAATTAAAGTCTTATAAGAACTTAGTAGATCAGTGATTCCCAACCTTTTTTGGGCCCCGCCCCATGTTGAGGTTTATAAAACGTTATGCCCCCCCATACAATTTTTTTTCTCCCAGAAAAAATGTGAATGATAACGTTTAAGATGAAATCGTTATTAAATTGTTATTAAACATCATAAGTAAAATTTCGGAATAAGCCAACTTACGGAAATTCCAAACTAATTTTATTACTGTTTTTTCGATATTTATTTAATGGAATACTTAAGCTAAAACAGAGATTTTATATTAGGTTCTAATCTAAGCTTTTTTTCAATAAATTATAGCAAATTTTTGTACATATGATAACATTTGGGCATTTGGTTTCAGTTTCTTCATAAGGCCATTTCTTAACGAATCTACTTGACATTTTCTTAACTCAGAACGGAATTGTATCTTAATTTTATATATTTTTTGTTAAATCTTTTTTAGTTATCAGATTGGAAACTAAGTAAATGCGCATATTTTTCTAGAAATTGATAGTTATCGTTGGCAACTAAGTAAGTGCGCATTTTAGTTAGAAAATCAAATACAATTTTTGCGTGGAATTAAATAACTTTGTTATGTATATCAGTTTGATCGATGGCCTTTTGTTATTTTCCAAGAAGTATCATTATCCCAAGTTTATGAAACTTCTAGCTTTTATTAGAAAAAACTAAATTAGACACAATTTGACACCATCATGATTTTTTTTTTAAATTCAAGGGTTTTAAAACAGATGGTTTGTGGTCAGGAATATTTGGTGGATGTGGAGAAAATTTTTCACCAACCCCCAATAATTTTTAAAAATAGCCAAATTGTTTCTATTAGCCCAATCGATTATTGCTTTAATTAGTTTGTCCAAAACTTTAACCTGACAATCAGAGCAGCATTGAGTGGAAAATTACCAGAATGACATTTTCAAAACCAATTTTAACATAGCTGTTTTTTAAGGCTTCGACACCATAAACAGCACCTATTCTTTGGGATGATCGTTTAACCATTTGCAGAAATAAAAATTCAAAATTTGACTAAAATGTTTGTTTTGATATTCCATCTTTCAACAAACACTCTATATAACCGATCAAAAAGTTAAAGCTAAATTTCTTACTATACATTACTACCTAAACCTCAACAATCCTAAAGAATCATTTGAAGCAATCTAACAATAAAAGTAGCTTAGTGTCAACCTTGTACTATTTAAGGATACAATAAAAATTAGTTTATTTTAAATTAATTCCATCTTTAGCCAAAGTTACTGACAGTGAGTAAAAAACTCACATCATATTTACTTTTCTTGTGCATATTTCAAGTCGAGTCTTGTCACTGACCTTAAAGCATTTATGCCAAGCAGTCAGAAACTCGATTTACATATTTTTTGGTAATTTTCGTAAATTGGAATATAGAAGTTTAAAATAATTAGTGAAGGGCTACTGGAACCCAAAGAATTGTTGCATCCCGCAATATTCTCTTTCATATTGTTGTTTTCAGATTTATATAAAGTTTATGGCATATATCATTTTCAGATTATAATGGGTAGTTGTAATTTTATTATAAAGTAATGAGAAAAAGTCAAGTCAACAGGAAGAACATAACTCCGGCACAAGGAAAGCAAGGTTGAAAACTAAAACCGTCGCGGCCAAACCGGGACACCTTATTATTCTAAATCTAAGAATCATTTTTTTTTGTTAAATGTTTTACCGATGCTATACTACATTACATTAAAATCACTAAAATTTTCAAATTGCCCCCCGGTGGGGCGTGCGCCCCACGTTGGGAAAAACTGTAGTAGATCATTTAATTGAAACTCAATAAGGTCATTTAAGGTAAAGAGGACCAGAAAATGACAACAATTATAAAATTTTATTTATCATGGAGAAGAATTGCTATAATGGAGATTTTGTCATATTTTATGTTTTTTTCAATTTTTTGCCATTTGACTACTAATTTTGAATTTAGATTCGTGTTCAGCGTTAAAAACTACAGTAGAAAACATATGCCGCACACACCAATACAAACAACTTTTTTATGGACCTGTGTTTTTGATATATTATGACAAAATTATCCCTAACTAAAGTAATAGCTTATGTCTTAATATATTATTTATATATAATATACATAATATATATATATATATATAATATATATATATATATATATATATATATATATATATATCTTCTATATATATAAAAATAAGTCAGGTTTTTCTTCCTGACGAAATAACTCCAGAACGCACGAACCGATTTCGACAATTTTGCATTCGTTGGAAAGGTCTCGGGTTCCGCAAGGTTTATAGCTAAGAAAAGTGGTGCATGGCATCGTGCCCTACTGCAAATTGCTGGAACTTCATGCACCGTAGTTAAAAATTCGAGTAATGACATTAGTGAGAATTATCAGAATTATGCTTGGTTAAGTCAACGAGCAATTCTTGCCGCAAAGAATAATGATGTACACGCACTGAATTTCACCGTTCAGTCAAAAATTGCTGGCGATATGGTGACATACCAATGATTCCGACTGGTCTTCCGTTTGACTTCAAACGATTGCAATTTCCAGTTTGCCTTGCGTTCGCAATAACAAGTCGCAAGGCCAATCGCTTAGTGTTTGCGGGATAAATTTCAAATAGATTATTTAAAAAATCATTGTTTTGCACATGGGCAGTTATACGTTGCCTGTTCACGAGTTGGAAAATCATCCGCTTTGTTTGTGTTAACGTCAGACCAAACAACAAAAAATGTGGTTTACCAAAGAGCACTTCAATGAGACGGATAATTTGCGGATTCACTTTCATTTACTTAGAAAAGTTCAACTAAAAAACACTTCATTTTTGTAATCGAAATAAATTCATTAGTGTTGTATAAGATCAGATTTTTCCTTATCAATTATAAAACAAACAAAAAATTTCTTCATCTTTCTCACGAGACCATCTGGTGGCGAAACTAAGTTCGTCGGGTTTGCTAGTATATATATATATATATATATATAAAACATATATATATATATATATATATATTATATATATATATATAATACATATATATTATATATAATATATTAATTAATTTTCTTTACTTATAAATTCTGTTTTCGCATCAAGAATAGTCGTCTCCACCCCTTGCCCGATGTTCAGGAGCATTCGGATGGTCGGCTCGAAAATGCTTCTAACTTTCGCCTTTGTCCTGCGCCAGAGGTCTTCGAATGCGTCGAGCAAACCAGTAGTACGAGTGCCCAGAGATGACAGTAGCGATTTAATTTTATTTATGTTAAGCGTTACAGCATTTTTGAAATATGTTTTCAGGCTGGCAATATCCTTGTGCAAATCCATAATTTTTTCCAACGACGAATCACGTACTTGTAACAACTTGGTTTGAAGATAATTGTAATACTCAGGACACGATTTGATTTTTATCCATAAAATATTTATACATCTGTCTAGGTCAGTAATAAATCCAAACGATGGCAATTTAATTATATTTGTGCTAAAATTAAATAGAAATATATATTTAAAATGTAAAAGTAAGAGAAAAACAAAATGGAAAATAGGCCTCGGAAAAAATAAAATGCTTGAGTTGTTTTATTAATTAAAAATAATACGAATGTACAAAGATTAGTCAAAAATTTATGAAATGAATTAGTAATCACCAGTTGGCTAAACAATTACTTTTAATTTTTTTTCCAATTGCAAATAGACACAGCCATATTTTAAACAATTTCAATAGAAAAATTTTAATCTATTTTTAATCTTTTTTTATATTGTTCGTACCATAGAATATTGTTTTTTACATTTAAAAGCAAGTTATAGATTATCTTTAATAAATTTTTAGTTTTTAAAAATATTTATAAATTTATTTTTCTATTTATAAAAATAGAAAAATAAATTATTATATGTCATAATATAATAATCATAATATTATTACAATATAATAAATGATTGCTTTTCTATTCTTTAAAAAAAAGAACATATTTGAAACTTAAAACACCTAAAAGAGATAAAAGTTGGAACTTACGCAGTTTTATTTATGTAGTCCGCAATAGTTCGTGCATACAAATGGTTTTCTTGATACATATCATTTAATATGCCTATCGAAGATTCGTAGTACAGTTTCAAAAATGATATTTCAAAGTCTGCAGTAAGATTAGAAGTTACTGAATTTATATCCCTGTACAACTTTTCACCAGCATTATCTGGTATCATACAAACAAAACTTTGTCCAATATTTTCAACAATGTATTGTAAGTCATCATACTCATTCAATATATTATCTCTGATTTCCTTCCATATTCCTGTCTTCCAGTGAATTTTAGTCCAAATCAGAGTTGTCGTATTCAAGCGTAGATTAAAAGAAGCATCTTTCGACAATGATCCATATAAATCATGTTCTAAATAAGCTACGATCTCTTTATTGGAAGGTATAGCTCCAAAAATATTATAACTTTTGCTGGGCCCAGCAACGATGTTGAAATTTATGGAAGGATCATTCTGTCCCGAATTTAAACTTGCTTTAAATACAAGTGGTAAGTTTTCGTTTGAGACTGCTTGCATGATCAAACCTCTCGTGTTGTTTTCAGACCACGTTGAAAAAATTCCTGAAAGTTTATTTAAATCATTTTCTAAGAAACCTTCTATCATCGGTTTATTTCTGTGAATTCTCCCTAGTAATCTGATGAAATTTTGAGTATCATCTTGCGGATTATCGTATTTTAAATTGAGATAATATTCTGTGATTTCTTCCGTTAAAGTTGCATTAACAACAAAACCATGAAAGATATTACTGGAAAGATGACTTATTTCCAACCCAGATTCAAACGATTTTTCGTTCTCTATACTTTCTACATGATAATAATCAATTACTAATAAATCTCGTGGATCTGTAGAATATTCCAACTCAAACATTAAAGAAGATGGATGTTTTATGCTTTCTAATTTCTTACTTCGTTTTAGGCGAGCTTCAATTCTGTGGTTCAATTTAGGATGTAATATGCCCAGTTTGATTTGATCTTTATTTGAAAATGAGTAAAGTGTTATATTATTTTGCAAATCATTCAAGGCATCCCAAAATATTATATGCTTATCGTGAACTTCTATTTCTCTATTTTCTAGCAAAATTTCGTGTGTATTGATTATTTTAATGTCGTTCAAGTATTTTACAGCTTTGTTTGGAAATAATATACATACACTGAAATTTTGAATGTAGTATGATTTGTCTAAATTTGAGTGACTTTTGTACGAGGTGTCAAATCCAAAGAACGTTTGGTTGATCCAAAATATTGAACCAGAAGATGACAGGGAAGTTTTTTTATCTGTGTTATTATCAATCTCGTTATTTGATGTGACATCGTAGTCAAATGACAGTTTTAATTTCGGTATAGCAACATAACTTGAAAAACTGTTTCTCGAAATAACAAATTTGAAACCAGTCTGAGCATTTATTCTATTTCTTAAATCCCAGCAAATAAGGGCGTGGATATTTTTGTGATTAGATTTTAATATATAAGAGTATGATAACAACATCGATCTCCATATATTATTAGTTTCAAAAATTGCTGAACTGTTGTCAATAATTAATTTTGCGGAAATATATCTTCGAGAATTTATGTGTAGGTCTGTTGCCATTTCATAATTTTTGTTTGCTTGAACTGTAAAATTAATTAACTGTGATATCTTATTTTGGTGAACAGAATCGATCTTCAGAACAATATGCTTAGACAATTCATTGCTGATAGACACTAAAACATTTAATTCTTTATTCCACAAGTATATAGCAGAAATCGATTCTACATCTGAACTAGAAATCATATTTTTCGTTGATACACCTATTTTAGATGCAATATTTTCAAAAAAGACTTGTCCAACATAACTTCCATTAAACAACTCGCTCTGAATAATTGCTCTAAAATGTTTTAATTGATGGTTTAGAGGTAAGTCGTAATTCAGCACTACGTATGTTTCTAAGAGTCCGTTGAGAAGATAGGTAAACTCGAATCCGAGTGGTTCTTCTAGGGCAGGATAAAAAAATTTGGCTTTTAATGCCTTTTTCTCGATATTTATATATTGTAAATCAATAAAGTATTTATCGTAGTATTCAAAAGGAGTCAAAAGTTGTATTTCTGTAGAAACTACATTTTTCATATAAATAAAAGAATATTTCAATTCCATTTTCAGATCATTTACTATCAAATAGTTTGAAACTGACCGGCAGCCTAATTCTCGTGAGCAAGAATTAAAGTGTAGACGAATTTTCTTAAAATTCTCCATAGGCGTGTCCAAGGATAATTCCAATAACGGTACAGGATCAGTTTTGACTGTTACAAATCCTAACAATCTAGAATAACCAGCTCTAGCCCCTCCGCCTACATTTAGCAATTCTGGTGTATTAATGTAAGTCACATATAAAAGTAATTCTTTGTCGAATGTGACATGTTTAATGCTAATTATAGGCGTAAAATTATTTGTTAATTTAAAAGGTACTATTAGTTTGGATAAAATCTTTTGCTGGATGTCATTTGGAAAATGTAATATAAATTCTGAATTGGCCTTAAATTGATCACTTGTTAAATTGAAATTACCAAAAATCACGTGTTCTCCAAATGCAGAAGATGTTATTGAAGATTTAAGATCACCTGCTGAGTAATCCATTTCCGACATAATCTTTATATTTAAGTAATATTTTTTCAGGTAGTAACATGATGGTGCCAAAACCAACACATCTATTCTTCCTTCAAATAAATTAATATTGGATGTGAAATTCATAAACTTATTTAATCCAAAATGTCCATTTCGAATATAAGCCACATATTCTGAATCATGCTCTGACGCTCCCAGATGTAATTCTTTATTTGGCAAATAATCGCTTATGAGAACCAATTCAATCTCTCGATCTTTTTTGTATTTATTCAAAAACGAAAACTTAGTTATTTTATTCGTAATTTTCATTTCAGAATCAAATTTGTAACCATCATGATCGCGTTCATATCGAGATGATAGCGATATATTGACATCGCTTGATGAAATGCCCAGCAAAAATATTTTACTGTTATCAACTGTTTCGAGATTTAGATGACCAGCTAAATTTATTTTACCAGAATTTAAGGATATATTTAAAAGCGAAGCCTTTTCCTTACTTCTTGCTATAAAATTAATTAAAGCTATCTTTGATGGTAAGATTGGTGATTCCATACGAATCTGATGATTATCAAATGTTTTAGTATAAGTGCAATTATGAATGGATTTTTCATACTTCAATAACACTACGCCATCATCCTTTTTAAATGAGGCATTAAATAGTAGTTTATTTTTGTACTGGAAATATATGGCATTTAACCGTTCTTGTAGCTTAAAGTGGAATATATTATTGTGTGAAACTTCATAACGTGTTCTATATTCAGGGCCTTTCAATTTTATTTCCATCACATAACTTTTTGGTTTATTACTATTTAGATCAGTTGTAATTATTTCTATCTGCAGTTTTCCTGAACTTCTCCAGTAGTTAATAGAATGATTAAATTTATAGTTATTCCCTTCTGAACGTAATTCCATAAAAATTTGATCATTGGACATATTTAGATTTGCATTAAGTGCTGTGCTCGATATAAAATTCCAATTTGGTAATTTAATAAATAAGTTTGAATTCAGTGATTCATCTTTGAAAACATAACTTCCATTGAACACATCTTCAATCATAGCAACTTGGAATTCAAGCTTATTTTTCTTAAATGATCCGTGTAAATCCAATAACAAATCTGTTTTTAGAGCATTGTTTTTGATAGTAACTGATAATTTGTTATCTTGCATATTAAGAATGGCTTCTAATTCATACGTGTTAATGTACTTAAGAAAAATTTTACACGATACAGGTTTAAATCCTCTATCAATCAAATCAATATTAATCGCAATAGGATTTTGGAATAAAATTGGTATATCGATAAGAGTCTGGCTAACATATTTTCCAAACGCTGGTTCGGTCGATAATGAAGATGATATGGAAACGAATTGTTGCATACAAATTCCCATTATTTGAAATTTCTTTTTTGAAAGTTCATTATGCAATTGTACATATAATTCGGTTTTCCATTCCTTCTTCAATGGTGCATCCGCGATCAAAGAGACTGCAATGTGTTCAGTTTGTGTTTGATCTACTCTTAGGTTTAAAGCAATACCATGCAAAGCTTTCACTGACGACTGCGTACCAAAATTTATATCAAACAAATCATTGGTTTTAGTAATCAATGAGTTCATATTATAAAAAAAATCACCAAATTGCATGTTGAGCAATATCATACTCGGTATGTTATCCTTTATTTGTAAACTTCCCATAAAATTAATGATATTATCGTTCCAGTTTCCATTTACAGTCAAACTATACATTTCTTTATTCATTATATTTAATGATCCGTCTATGTTGATAACTTTGGCCTTTTCGTTTGGTGATTCTACTGCGAAATGCACTTGATCGGGTTTAAAATGGAACTCAAGGGATATACTATTACCATCGCTCCAATGAGTAATTGCGCTCCCTTTCAAATTCTTTTGGTCAACTTTACAAATAACATTAAAATTGGGAACTTCTCCATTATTATCGGAACTCTGGTGGTCAGCACTGATATCGCAAATGAGTTCAGTAGCGTGCTTGTTCGTTATATATTTCATATAAAAATTTCTATAGTTTTGTTGATTTACTACTAAAGTAAAATTAGAAAATCCATCCATGTGTGATTCTAAGTTTCCGTTCAAACTGGTGTCGTTCATGTGACCAGACATCATAACCAAAGTGTTACCCTTAGATGAAATGTCCATAATGAATAATTTGTTAGAGGCAGAGATATCATAATTAATTTTGAACATAAAAGGCTCAGTTACAGGAGTCTGCATAGAAATAATTGCATTCAAATTATTCAAGGATGGACGCACTTCTGCCTTTAATGTCACGTTGTCAAATCTGTTGTGTATCTGCCAAATCAGGACACCATCAAACAAGAAATTGTTGTCGATCGATAACACATTTTGATATGTGATATTTTTTATATTGTTCAAGGGCATTTCGAGATTCAAATTTACAAAATATATATTTTTACTATGCTTGATATCGCTATTTAAAACTACTTCATTGTTCATAAATGTCGAGTCAAGAGTTATATATTCGTTGCCAGGTTCCATGCTCCATTCAGATTCTACAACACTTTTTACTTTGCGCACGTCAAACAATACGCGGAATTTCATTCCGTAGAAGTTTGGCCGCAGTGATATCATGCAAGTGTTTTTCTCTTTATTAATCGAAAATTCAACGCCTATCTGTTGTTCTTCGGCATTCTTCTTTATGTACCATAAAATACTTTTTCTGTTCTGCAAATGCATTTTATAATAATTAGTAAGAGTTATGACGCCTTCTCTTTTCGACAGATTACTTTTCAATTTGTAAACTCTGTCCGGTATCTCGAGATTTAAATTTATTCTTTCATCATTTGCATCAGTCACGTCGTAGTCACCTCTAATATTCAGATGTACATTCTGCACGTTCAAAATAAAATTAGCATCTCCTAAATATTCTTTGAGATTGATTTGGTATTTTGCTGTACATGTGTACTGGTTGAATAAATCTATAGCCAATGACCCGATTGAATCTTGTACTTTTACATGTTTGAGTTTTCCAGAAATTTTAAACAATTCGATAAATGGGTTTCGTGAATTCAGAATGATATCGACTTGAAAATCGTTTTCCTCTTGTATAAGATCTATTTTGAAATTATAGATTTTTTTATTGACTTCTACATCGACAGCAAAATTGTGAAACATATGATAACGTAAATCGATATCAATCGATGACAGAACTTGAAGTGGTGTAATTAATTGAAAAGCAATTCGTCCACGGTCGTAGTTATTATGTTTGTTAGATAAGCTTAATTTTGATTCAAAAATGGCATAAGACCACCTTGTATGGAACAAGTAGAGACGTTTATCAGCATCTATCTTTCGATGCATCAACAACTTCATATTTTTAACATTTGAATGAGATGTATCCAAACTTGCCTCTATATTATCATTGTTTAAAATCCAATTAAAATGTACATAATCTTCTTGAGATTGCTTGCAGCTAATTCCGATATTACCTTGGTCACCATTAGAACTGATTTTTATTTTTCCTTGTATATTTTTCTCAATATTATACATTTTTAACGAAACCGCTCCTAATATGTCAACGACTTCAGGGTAGAAACGAATTTCGAGTAAATTTTCTTGCATCGATTTGAAACTTGTTTGAATTTTGTACCCCATAGCAAATCCTGAATTTGTGATATTATTGATAGATGCTACGATGTCGATAAGTTTTTCATCCACATTGAATAGAGTATAATCTATATAATAATCTTTTTTATATTCATAAAAACACGTCATAATCCCGTACATTTTTTGATAACTATTCGCACTAAAAGTATTCTTTAAATTATATTCAAGAATTATTTTGTCATCATCTGTTCTTTTGAGCTGAGTGTCAAAAGCCAAAAACCAGGCGTCATTTCTAGATGCATTAAAATTAATTACAAAATCTGTTCCTCTATCACGGTATGATAAATGTCCAACGTAATTATTTTCTGTATAAATTTTCGCTTGTGCATGCGATTGTCCAACTTGTATAAACAAGTATTCTTTTTCAGCAGTATTTATTTTCAGTAAGGGATCTTTAGTGAACAAAGCACTTAAATTTAAAAGCATATTTAAGGAATTTGTTTCGTTCAATTGTATAGAAGTATTTATCAGACCTTGAGCATATGATGCTTTGAGATATATATTCGGATATACTTCAAATGATGTCCTAATTCTTAGTTCAAGAACTTTTGCTCTGTCAGGTGTAAAATATAATGAAACATCGTTTTCATTGTTAAGAATATTTGTTGTAAGGAATACATGATGAGTTTTGTTTGCAAATTGCTGCCCTTTAATTATAATAAACGTATCTTTTACACAATCTTCACATAGTTCAACCTCAGTTTTCACTTTTAATGAGAATAAACTGTCATCAATCAAATCTTTATTTACATCTACCATACCTATCAGAGCTTTAGCAAATTTCTCCGACAAATCATAGCTATATTGTGTGGAGATATCTATGCTTTTAGCATATAACATAGGCGATGTTGCATTGAAGTTTACTTTTAATATACCACTATGTGATAAATCCAGCGAAGAATCAATTTGGTGCTTATCTTTATGAAGTTTAGATGGCAATAGAAACAATGTCACTATTTTTATTTCGGATCTTAAATCATACATAAATCCAGAATGTATGGTTTCATAATTATCTAAGAAACTATCAAATTTAATATCGACCTTGCAGAAGTTTGCTCCTTCTAAGTGAACATCTGTAGATAAAGCTATAGTATTACCGTCTACTTCGCACTCAATTCCAGCCGATGAGACGTGATTTTTTTGCACCAAAAATATTTTACCTCTAACATTATTCCAATTAGTAGATGGACTACTGATTGTAAAATTGTATAAAACATCTTTAACATCTTTATGTGCGCTTGTTTCGATGCTATATATACTTTCATTTTTCACTAATAAAATATTCATATATTCAACATCATCATCATTTAATCCTGTGCCTAATTTTAAAATTACATTTTCACGATAATTTGAAAGCTTCGAATCCATTTCTAATAATGCTTCTTTATTGAAATTTGTAGTATTGTATATTCCATTCAAAACTAAGAAATCTTCTTTCAAACCTAAATCTATTCCAAAAGTATTTATCGCAGTTGTTATGTCGTACTGCACATCTAGATGTCCTTTCGGCAGCAAACTGGCACTTGTTTGAAAAGTGGTATTGAACTTAAATTTTTCTTTTAAAAATTCTAAATTCGTAGTAAACGCAGCTTTTTCATTGTTGTAATTCCAGAAAGATTCTAGTTTCAAATTTTGATGTCCCAGAGTCTCCAATTTCATATTCAAGTTTGGTAAATTAAATAGAGAATCATGAAGTAATATATCGGCAGAGTAAAGTTCATTTAAATACATAAATGATGATGATAAATCTACAAGTTTTGAATCTTTTGTCAATTTGAAAGCAGCATGACCTTTTTCTTCATCATAGTAAACATCAAATATTGACTCTAAATGTTTGAAACCGTTCACAGGTGTATCTATGCCTGTTGCAATTAACATTGCATTTTGTTTCAATTCATATTTAGCGTGCATTTGATATCTTTGAGTTGAATTTAATATTGCTGATAATTGGATTTCCGATGCATTTTTGTAAAGAACATTTATTCTGGTCAACTCATTGTCGGACAAATTTATGATTATGTTACCCATGATCATCGAACTATTTAAAGCAGCATCCGCATACAACTTTAAAACGTCTTTGTTCCATTTCACAATTAATTCTGATGTTTTAATATTCTGCTTTAAGTTATAATTGAACTCGATTTCGATAGGGTCAAAATTAGAAGATTCGGCAGATAATAAAAATATAAAGGTTTCATTAGAATTGACAAATTTTCCGCTGACATCGATACTTTCGTTATATTTTTTATCTACAATTGAAATTTTTGGTTCATTGACAATATCATCAGTAAAAAAACTGTAAAGAAGTTGAATGGATTCATCAGTGGAATCCATAATTTTAGAAGGTCTATCCCATTTTAAAATTAAATTTTTCAACTGGTAATGTTCAAGCGCATATGAAAATTCTAAGTTGTCATTCCATTCATTATATTTCCAAGCTGATATATGATTGAATGTTTCAAGTTTAAAGTCGGTAGATGAAACTATATCCAAATTATTTGATCCAATTTTTCCAGATGCTATTGCCTTCGAACTACCTGCAATTTTATCGTAGTCAAAGTAAATTTCTACATCACATTCATTGTTTGTACTAGAATCAATTATAATACGAAGAATTTTATCATTATTCTCGAACTCCATTTGAGTTTTGTGTTCTACGATAGAACCAGTCACTTCAAAAATATATTGATCATTCGTTGTGTTGAAATCGATATCCATTTCTTCGCGCATATGAAGAGTTGCTAGTAAAGTATCATTATTCCAAGCATACTTAACGAACCACTTCTTATGATCCTCATTAAAGTCTTTTTCCAACCTGGTTTTCAATATATGATTAGGTATTTCAAGATTTAAGCCCATATAACGTGATCTGTCCGAAGAGAACTCAAAATCCAGCGCACATCGTTTTTCGTCATCGTATATTACTTTGAATTTTTCCACCATTTCTCCTAAAAACTGATGTTCTAATAATACACTTAGCTTTGGCAAAAAAGTAGAACTAATGTCCACGGTGCCATCTATAGTATGGACATTAGGATGATTTATAAATGATCGTAAATAAAATTTTCCTGCAATATTTGTATCTCAGTTGTAAAATAACTTCTGTAATGTTGAAAGTCGTAGTAGTAATTGAAAGCGTTTTGCTCGATGTATTTAAAAGGTGTAGTCATCAAGAAATCAGCTCGATGAGGTTCTTGTTCATATTTTATATAAACTTCTTCTTGAAACCATGACATTCGTCCTGATATTTCTGTTAAAGGTTTCGAAATTGAATATTTGTAAATTATATTTGATATTGTTTCTTTTGATCCGCTAATACTATACTCAGCATTACAATAATTTTGAGCTCGTTCAAATTTTCCTGTTATCTGATATGAATCTTTGTTATAGAACAGCTTGCAATTTGTTAGGACAAGTACGGAATCCGATTCACGATTTAATTTATTTGCAAAATCCAATGTTATATTCGGTACCGGATAAAAGGAACTCATCACATTAACGACAGTATTCAAATTTGACGCTGGAGAGTGATTACCAGTCGCGTTCAGTAATATAAAATTGTTCATCCATTCGAAATGCATCTAAAATACAACAACTTATTTAAAATACTGCTAACAATAGTTGATGTTTATAAAAAATAACTTTCCATACATTCAGGTCCATTACTCGTTTTCCGGCTCCCTTATATGACAGGTTTATCAAATGTTTTTTAAATATCGGAATTGTTGATTCCAGATGTAAACTAATTAAAGAGTTGTCTTGTTTCTCTTCATGAGATGTTACAAACGAAATCCATTGATTCTCATTCCAATAACCCATTATTTTTACTTTATTATCTCTAAAATAAACAATTTTAATTTAGACATAAATGCATCAGCTTTGTTTTCATATGACTGTTATACTCACTCAATTGTACTAATTCCGTCTATTTTTTGTCCGGGAAGTTCTAAACGAAAGCTCTGTTGCGCGGTGTCTAAATCAAGCAAAAAAATGCACTTATTTTCGGGGTTGTTGATCTTATCCCAGTGAAAAAGCATACTGAACTGTATGGTAGTGCTGGTATTTAAATTAAATAATGAGTAGATCCGCTTCTCTAAATCGAGATCCAATAATAATTTTTTATTTGGCCCCTTGAGTGCAAAAACCAGAGTATTTTCATAATGCCGGTTTGGTAGGTCCATAATGAGGGATATTTTATGTTCATGAATATTCGTATACAATAGTACAGCAGCATATTTATTTTTTTTATAATCTGCGCTGGCGCTACATTCAAAATGTTTATTTGATACTAATAGTTTTCCTTTCAACGTCCAAGGTTCTATTCGCTCGATGTTTCCCCCGCTTTGAGTAATATGCAATGTGATTGAATGTTCTAGTTTTGAGATATCGCTGAGGTCTGTATACGAACCAACAGCCTTGAAATTGATCTCTTCTTCTACGGCAAAACTCCGAATTGCTGAACCGGTAAATAATACACCATATTCGTTTCCTTTATGTGTCAAATGACCGTCCAAAGTCCACTTTCTCTTAGGTATCAAGAATTGCAGAAATACTCCTAAATCATTTGTTAAAGGATCTTTCAATATATTTACCTTGGCATATGCTCGATGCTCATCATTCAAACGGGCAATGCTGTGCGCTATAATTCCTTTAAAATTTGTTAGGTATTTCGCACTAACTAAATAATCGATATCCTTGCTCAAACAATTGAAAGCACATTTCGCTTCAAAGTCGTAGTATCCATCTAATATTTTCAATCGGTACAGTTGATGAGTTTTCCATATCACATCTCCAAGTCCCGCAACCGCGTTGTGCTCAATATATCCACGAGTTTTCTGAAATCCCCATGAAAATTCAATATGAGACTGTGGAAATTCGGTTGATTGTAATGAAAATGATATTCCCAACTTTTTAAGCATACCCGTTAATATATTTTCATATTTCAAATAAAGCGATACGCTGTGCAATTGTTGATTTTTAAAAATGTACGTCATAGAATTATTTACACAGTATATTGATGAAGTATAACTCAAAGAACCTTTCATATCACCCGATAATTCAGAACTTGCAAGGTTACCATTCCACGACCACTTATCCTTATCTCTATTGAGATCTCCTAAAAATGAAACTTTATCTTTCGTAAAACCTGATAAAGTAATAAAAGTGCTGTATCGATTTTTTTGAGTATATGCAATAAACCCATCAACTTCTGCAAAAATGCGATCAAAGTATTGTATGTTTATATTCGATGATATTTTATCGTCTTGGGTTGCAATACTTCCTTTAAGCCTAATATTCTTTTGTCATCTTCAGAAATTTCACTTTCAAGCGCCTTGTAAGCCACCGTATTGGTTAATTTTCCCACAAAATTGTACCTTTTGAATGGTGTATGGATTTTAGCGCTCGCATTCATGGCTTTTGGGAAGATTTTGTATCCGATATCTATATTTCTCTTTACATTAGAGTTTGGAGTGTTTATATATAAATTAAACATATGAACTGGTTCACTAGAAATTATTTTTGATTCTTTATGGTATTTGAATTCATAAGAATCAAAGTTGTCAACTTTTTTTAAATCCAATATATAACGAGCAGATCCAGTAAGCGGAAAATATGGTGCAATCAAAGAAGAAGAAGCATTTGGATAAGAAATATCATTACATAATTGCATTCCAGTAATAACAGCTGCCGTTTCAGATCCACAGCTATAAAATGTTTCTCTCTGAGAATGACCTTTAATAGGTTCATTTCCGGATGGACTTATTAAGTATATTTCTGAAGTAATTTTCACTAAATTCATTTTTTCTTTAGGAACTTTCAGTTTAATATCAACTAGTTTTCCCTCATCTAGACGTATTGAACCATCGATATACGAGTTTGAGTTCATAGATACATCCATTTTTAAACCAGATTTTGTAACAGAAGCATCCATCACCATAGTGCCAACAATGCGAATAGCAGCACTTGGAACAATATGACCGACTACATTCATTTTAAAATCTCTAAAATTTTCCACATCAACTTTGCCACCGATTTTCAAACCTACGGTACCGTTGCATTCAACGAAAGCCTCAATGGGAATCCAATTATCGTAGGAATACTATAGGATGCGTCAAGTACACTAAATGATTTAACAAAATCTATATCCCTTCCTCGGAACAGTTTATATATCATGTCTTGAAATAAATCTTCTGTGTTAGACATATCTTGCAAATTATTGAAATTGAAATAATTTAGTTCGTTGCCAAATATTTTTGCATATATTGCGCCTTTCGGTACTCTTATTTTTTTATATTCACTTTTAGGTATGAAAGCTTCTATTTCATTGGTGTTGCCATCTGCTTTGATAACATTGAATATTTTCGATAGTGTTTCATCCGGATAATAGCCATCAGGGCTAAAAAGTTTTTCAAAAGTATCTTCCAGCCCTTCTGCTCTACCACCAATTTCTAATACATTCATAGTTTCACCAAATATATCAAGAGTCAAATTGACCATAGCAGACCTAGGTATATACGACTCAGGTGAAAAAATAACATTGCTCTCTAGTGCTCCACCAGCATTTAATAATTTCGAAAAAGATGAAAATTCGTAGTTCCTAGAAACTTTCTAAAATTTGTATCAAATTTCTTACGCAAACTTCACTGGATAAGATGTGATAGATGTTTGATGTCTGTTTTCCAACGAGCCGAAGATTCTTGAATATTAGTCAAATGAGTCCATATAAAGGAACCCACTATAAAATGAAAAAAAAACTCAGTAGTATACTTGTCTATTTAAAATTTACTTTGTTTATAATTTAATAACATATAACATTACCTTGGTTGCCTTTTCAGCTAAAAGTACTCCACGTATCTTATATAAATCCTGTTGGACAAACAGTTCATTGCAGCCAGATAGGAAGAAATTCTTACTTCAGTTGGTTCCGTTTATTTGGCAAGGGTATCGAGGAAAATTTGGTTTCTTGCCATTTGCACGAAAATCGTCTATAAGCAGCCAAAGCCTGTACTCTGATTTCTACTGGCAAAGTGCTGGTCTAAACCAAATTCTACGTTAATATAATTTATATTTTGAGATATTATTATTTTAACTGAATAATTAAAAATATTATTAATATTGGAGATAAAATGCACTTTATAGCAATTTGTCAAAGTTTTTGTGGGAAACGGCATGTCCAGCATTTCCCAGCCCTTTTAATGCTAATATTATATCATTCTGTGACTGAAATGTTGATGCTCTGCAACTATCTCCCAAGTATTTCTCAATACTTTCCAATGCAGTTTAGATAACATTTTCGTTCATACATTTTGTATTCATTTGGCAATATCTGTATATCATTGAAGATATTGATAGAAATGCATTGTTGTTGAATGATCAAGAAGGGCTAAAATATTTATATTTATGTATTTGATAAATGTTTTAAATATAAAATTCAATAAATATTATGAGGTTTTTAAAATATACGCACAGTAAGCATTTTTAAGGAATATAAAGTTGGATTACTACTGAATGATAAAAAATGTTAGCCAAGAATTAAATTGACCTCACTAAGTACTTCGTTACGTAATAATTCCATCATTGTCGCTACACTTCATAGTTTGGATTAGTTGCATGGCGTCTAAATCATATGTCCTGAATATTATAATGCAACATGATTTCAATA
>NW_020539489.1:177655-225066 GCF_003426905.1 Ctenocephalides felis
TGTGCAAAGAGCTTTAGAATTTTCAACAGATTGTTCGTGCGCATGGTAACATTGCGGCGGTTACCACTATTTTCATCGGTTACGAACGCTGTGTTAGCGCATAAAAACGATTTTTTATATATAAAAAAACTGCATTGTAATTACCACGCTTCTGTCCTCTCTCGTTTTTGTCAAAGGTTATTTCAAATGATTATAAATGGATGACATACAATATGCTTATATCTATTGTCTAAACAAAGATTTTCATATATATCAAAATGCAATCTTCGTCAAAGTTTCGAATCTTGCATTGGTACTAATTGTAAGCTCAACAAAATCTTTAAACTTTATTAAGCGTCACTCATAATCAGATTCCACAAATAAATTAAATAATCATAGATAAGGAAAATAATGTAAATAATATTCATTATTTGTGTTTTAAATTCATGCTAATAAATTCGTTCAATAATAAATTCCAAACATCAATAAATTTATGCAACGTAATACTATTTTTTGAATTTGATTTATGGCATATGCAATATATAAAATAATATAAATTTAGTTAATATTGTAAAATATAGTTAATATTTTTCAAATAATCTTAAATCACGATATGTATGCAAAACTATTCGTTATGAAAAATGAAAGACAATGTGAACAATCGTCTTGATAACTGTAAATATTAAAATATATTCAGAACGCTGTATTGCTACAAAACAATGCGAACAATCATTTAAACCAAACAGCTTTAATTATTCATTGTTTTCTTTTTGTCAACAGGAATTAATAACCGCAAATTCTGTTTGTTCTCCTAATTATACATTAAGTTAACTCATAATCAAATGCCTATGAACATACATTGCAATAATATATTTCATTGATTGTTTACGTATAGCATTTTTATGTATAGTATTTTTGAATGTTTATTAATTATAATATTCGTATATTTTAAAAGGTAATGTAATGCAATGCGTAATGGGCGTAGCAGTAAAACAATCAATAATTTTGTACGCTATTTGTAACATTCACGTCATTATAGTCTCGTCTGGACCTGCTCAGGTGAGACATATTCGTAGCAATTACAATATAAACTAGTGGTGTATGGCATCGTGCCTTAAAGCAAATTGCTGGAACCTCCCGCGCCGTAATGAAATACGATATGCAAAATTTCAAACTTGATTTTTCGACCTTTAACATTAACTTACCCTACGGCAAGTTAATAAATTTATATTTTATAGTAAAACCTCTACTAGTGCCAGTGCTGGATTTACACTAGGGGCAGTCGGGGCTACTGCCCAGGGCGGAAAATTTTCGGGGGCGGCAAAATTTGGATAGCAAAGAAAAAAATTCTATACAATGCAGTTACTAATTGTTTAAATAACATTTTTTTATTTCTAACAAAATATAATACGATTGCAATGCAAAACTTGGGTTCAAATAACCGATTATTAAAATTTATTATTGCTCTCCGAACGTAAATTATCAAATTGGTTAATAAGTCATTATCAAATTTGGCAATTTGATTAATATGAAAATTCGTAAACGAGCTGAAAGTTTAGGTAAAATATGTTCCTCAGATCTCGAACCCTCTTAAGCTGAAGAATTCGTGCACTTCCAAACTTATAGCGCCCAAAAAATTAGTGACGCATGGCATTGTGCCTTAAGGCAATGGAACTTTCCGTACTGAAAATTACATTCTATAAAAAGCTTTAACATTTTTTGAAAAATGTAAAAAATTGACTTTAAAAAACTTTTTTTTTATATTTTGATTTTTTTGAAAATTATGAACCTTTTTCAAAGCATTCAAATCAAAGCGCTGCATAGGTGTTTCAGAGACAAAATATCAAAACTCAAGTACCATTTTTAGAAACGGCTGGTCCTGCCTGTGCCAAAACTAATCAGCACGTCTCCCCATCAATACAAATATAATATTTTTTTAATTATTCAAGTCGATTTCGAGAACACGGATCAACCGATTTGATCCTATGATTGATTCGATTCCAATTGATAAGAAGACGTGTTGATTAGTTATTGGCCAAGGCAGGTCCAACTGTTTCGAAGATACGGGCCAGAATTCCAAAAATGATAATTCAGTTTTTGAGAAACGGAGCGTTCAATATCATTAACCAAATGTACACGTATTGACAAAATGAAGAACTGCTCAAATTTGTGAGAGGAAGGTCTAGCGGTTTCGGTGATTCAATAAAAAAATTGGAATTTGGCAGTTAAAAGTGATTATTAGACATATGCACTTTAAATCATCAGATATTTTGTAGATATTTGATAAGTATAAATTTTGTGTACATTTCTATGGGTTCTGTAACATTGTTTATCCGTTAGACTGCGGCGTTTACACGCTTCTATATTTTGTGTCTACGCAGCTGTAGCAGCGCGATTGCTTAAAAAGTTCAAAATTTTTAACATATTTTAAAATATAAAGAAACACAAAATTTTCAAAAAAGTCATTTTTTTTCAAAGTTTTCAAAAAATTTTTTTTTTAATTTTCGGTACGGGAAGTTGCAGCACGTTTTCTGCAATCAAATAGTTATTTTAATTTTAAAGAAATATAAAAACTATTTAAGTAAAATTTCAGGGATGGGGCGGCATTTTTGTCAGTGCCCCAGGGCGCCAAATTTCTAAATCCGGCCCTGACTAGTGCCGTATGAATCATTATTTATATCTATTTATTTCATCAAAGCTTAAAATTATATTTTAATTACATATTTTAATACAAGTTAATAATGTAATAATGTACAAATGATATTTGCAATTAATAACTGAAAATCTTGCCAAAAAATTATTTATTTCAAGAAGTGCATAAGTTAAAAAACTGATGTTAAATTTATTTAAGTTATCATGACAATCTACAACATTTCTCAATACGTTTATTAGCTGACAGCATAATATAAATAATGATGCACTATTCCCTAAATATGAAATATCAATAATGTTCTGAAAAAGTAAAAGCTCAAATCATTGATTCTCCACTTTTCAGTAATTCACCTTAAAATCTTGTCTACCCTGTCCAATCTTTACTATTTTATTTGATTTGCAACCGCTATGTTCCTGCCCGTTGCAATCGTCTTGTTCCGGCACATGTTTCTTGGCGGACAACGCCACTCGCTGAGCCCACACGGGCGCAAAGCGGGCATCCTCTGCGCGATCCAGGTTGAAAAGCGAACCACCGGACTCGAAAGTCGCAGGGGTACACTGATCGCGTGGTATGGAAATCTGAAATAATAATAAAATTCATAATATTGCTTCGGAGTAAGGGATGACCACGGTAATATTGTGACAATTTAAAAAAGCTTGAGATAATACTAGCGTAAAAAATGAGCACTTAAAATAGTTACCTTGCTTAATAATTTAGGATCTGGGAGTGCACCCTCTTGATGCCTTGCAGTATAACCGCCATTCATATCGACGCCAAACACTTTTGTAGGTTTCGGGTCGATTGTTTTTGGTTTTATAGAATCCGGCTCAAGTACATGTAGAGTGAAGTCTTTTCTGTTCAAGATACCTAGGATACAGCATATACATTAAATTGAGAAGAAATTTCTAACAATCAAAATTCGGTATTTTATAGTAATCGCAAATATATCGAAAATCAAAATTTTTGCATATCCGATATAAATAAGTTCCAAAGGTTTCTGAAAATTTTGGCATAAAAATGGATGTATACGACGAGAACACAGAATGGTTTAATAATGGGTGCAGATCATTGTGTCTTAAGGGGTTAGGGGTACTTGGAAGCACGAAAAAATGAGAATTTTCAGTATTTTTTTTGTTATTAAACGATATTTTTTACAAAAATAATAATACGGTATTATTATACAATGTTTTGACTTGAAGTATCAAAAATTTCAGAAAAAAAATAAAATATTCCCAAAGTTATAGCTGTTTTTGTTGACCCTGTTTCAAAAAACGATCTTGGCGGTGACCATCATAACTCCTTGGATCTAAAATCTAAAATCAATCAAATAAAAAAAAATAGTTTTATAGTTTCACACAATTTTCGCACAATTCCATGCACCACTAATTTATAAACTAAAACTGAAATGTTAAATTATTTAAATTTAACATTCATGATATTAAAAACTACTGTACTTGAATTTTAATCTAAAGAAGAGTCAACACTATTGATAACCATTTTAATCAACTAACTAGCTGTAAGTGGAATTCTGTCTTAAGGCAATTAAGGCATCGTGCCTTAAAGCAAATTGCAGGAACTTCCCGTACCAAAAATTATTATTTTTTTAAAAACGATTAACATTTTTTGAAAAAAATTTACTTAAAAAAAAATAAGATTTTTGAGAAACTATAAATTGGCACAAAAAACTACTACTTTTTGGAAAAAAAAATTAAAAAAAAAAAAATTGTTTTTGGCACTTTTTGCCCCATATCTTCGAAACGGCTAGTCCTGCCTCCGCCAAAAACTAATCAGCACGTCTCCTTATCAATACGAATCGAGTGTTTTTTGAATTATTCAAATTGCTTCATCTGTGTTCCCGAACATACATACACACACACGCACACATACATCCATTTTTTCTAAGGTATGCCAAAATGTTCAGAAACCTCTGAAACGTAAAGATATATAAAAATTTTCATTTTCGATTTTTTTGCGATTACTATAACTTACCCTACGGGAATTTAATAAATGAAAATGATAAAAAGGCATATTACAAATTTTATTATAAATTTTCATATGACTCTCTTATTTATAAATTTCTTATACAGGTTACATATAATGAAATAATTAATAATGATATATATTTTATATATATTCTGAAGCAAATTTATTTTAAATTTATATTTTTTTCGACATGTTTTCTGCGAATTGCATTTGACGATGGTTTAGTGGGCGATGGAATTATTGCTTTCTTTATCGGTTTGTAATGAAGAAGATATATACAAGGTTATTATGTTTAACGATAAGCGCGTAAGAAACATGATCTTGAAATATAAAACAATAGCTCTAATCTGTAATATATTTGAGTTGATTAGCAATTTCAAATTAAATTTTGGTTATTTTTTATTTAACAAGTATTAAAACTCACTATCTAATATTAATTATTTAGTTTTCTTGGATTTGTATTAATGATAGTTTATTCTTATCAAACGTCTTATAATGCTTTATGCTAATACTAAACAAAACTAGTGGGGTGGGTGGCATCGTGCCTTAAGGCAAATTGCTGGAACTTCCCGTACCGTAACGAAACGTTCGAGGAATATTGAATGTTTTCAAATAGATTATTATAAATATTGATTATTGTCTAATATTTATAATAATTATATAAACTGAATTGCAGAGTTGAAATTATTTGTTTAAAGTATATTAGAACTATAGTCAGAATTAAAAATAAAATCTGAATTATTTTCGATATACAAAAAATTTAAAAAAAAAAAAAAAAAAATCAATGGTACAAATTTTTTTTTCCAAAATCAATTATTTTGTTAAGACAAGCAGAAAGTTCTTTGAATCAATTGAATCGGACGCTTAGTTCTCTCAAAAACTGCCATTTTTTGTACATTTAGCTCTGTATCTCCGAAATGGCTGGGCCTGCCTTTGCGCAAAACTAATAACCCTTTCTCCCAATCATTACTAATGGAATGTTTTTCAGATCATTCAAATCGGATGCTCCGTTCTCTCAAAAACTCGATTTCTATTTTCTACACTCTTTGCTCCTTATCTCCGTAACTGCTGGACCTGTCTTTGCCAAAAACTAATCAGCTCTTCTCCTTATTAATAGGAATCGAATGTTTTTTAAACCATTCAAATCGGTTGATCCGTACGCCCGAAAACGTGGACGAAAATTTGTATCCATACATACATACACATACACACACACACACACACACACACACACACACACATCCATTTTTTCTGAGGTATGCCAAAACGTTCAGAAACCTTCAAAACGTCGAGAAATGTAAAAATTTTCAATTCCGATTTTCGGCCCATTACAATAACTTACCCTACGGAAAGTTAATAATTAGCATTTATTATTCTGAATAATTCTCCAGGCATAAGATAACCAATGGAAATAATTTTGAATTTAAGTATGAAAATATATTATTTATTAATATATTATTGGACCGTAATCGCTGGACCTTCCTTCCCAAACATATCTTCAAACATCAGTTTTTCATTTCGTCAGTCAATACAAATAAAACGTTTTTGAATTATTCAAATCGGACGCTCCGTCATCTAAAACACTGAATAACCGTTTTTGGAAATTTTTGCCCCGTATTGTAAAATCTAATCAGCACATCTCCTTATTGAATCGTTTTTTTTAATTATTTAAATCGGATGATCCGTGTTCCTGAATTCGTCGACGAAAATTTGTATCCGAACACACACACACATGCACACATGCATACATTTGTCTCTATGTTATGCCAAAATGTTCAGAAACGTAAAGATTTTTTTTTATTGTTTGAACAGCAATCAGAACTCTTATATGTTCTCTAAGCTGTTTGTTAAGGACTTACAACTACTTATGTATTTCATGAGAGGCAATCCATCGATTAACCATTCTCTTATGTGTGGGGTATTTTTGATATTAGCTCTGATATGATTGGATGTCACAGCTATGTCCACGAAGGACGATTTCCACTTGGAATTATATTGTGAGCTATAACCCCAAGCGGAAATTTGACATCAAAGCTGCCTGATGACGGGCTACGGCGGTAGCGGGAATCGAACCAGCGAACCCAGGACTAGTTGCTGCTAGCCCACGCTCTAACCGATATCGCCACCGCTAGCTCAAAAAATTTAAAGAATTTCCCTTACCGGGAATCGAACCCGAGCCTCCTGGGTGAAAGCCAGGTATCCCAGCCACTAAATCATGTGGGATATATCAGTATGCTATATCATTAGAAACGTGTAAAGATGAGTAAAAATTTTCATTTTCGATTTTTTGTGATCACTATAGCTTAACCTATGGAAAGTTAAAAATGTGAAACCTAATATTACATGCACGTATAAATTACCTGCAATATCATCATATTTTTCTTGGCCTTGACACTCCTGACCTTGCAAAAGGACCAAGATTTTAGAAGCGCCTTTTCTAAATTGTAGTCCCGAAGCGTACTCTAAGACGCGTACAATATTTATTCTTGTTGTGTCTTTGGTGTCCCCATAGGAGATTCTGAAAATAGATTCGCGAAATAAACAACATATATTTTAAAACATAAACCTATGATTCATTATGCATTTTTTATATCATCAATTTATTACTTCGTGAGTAATTCGGCGGCTGTTTGTGCACTGTTCCAAACATGGGCCAAAGAGGTCCGTGTGTAAGGGTCTTTCAATCCCATGTCGCCTCCCCAGCCGACAATTGCGTATCGATTGACAGTAGAATCAAGGTTTTTCAAAGTTAACAGGTCGTCTAAACCAATTCCTTTGTTAAGCAACGCCTTCTCCAGATCCAAAAGAAGTTGGGATAAGTCAACAAACTAAAAATAAGCAACTATAAGCAACTATATAAAAATAAGAAAAATGAATTATTATTTCAGATTAGGCTTAAAGCAATACTTTTTTTAACAATTCTACAAGTTCCGTAGTAAACTTATATACAATTTTAAGCAGTGGTGTTGTTCTAATATTTTTTTCACCGGAGCGCGTTCCGGTTTGTCTAAAAAAACGTTCTGGACTTCGATTCACGGTTCGAAAAAAGCCGGTTTTTTTCGATTTGTTTATAATGATACATATAAAAATTCGTCAAAAATTGAAAAAAAAAATCAATACGTCAGCTAATTTCGTTATCACAAATCATTGCGGTAAGCATTCCTGTCCAAAAAGGAAGTATAGGAACGACGTTGAACACCACTATGTTTGTAAATGAGAACGTGGTGAAATAAATGAAATCAGAAAAAATGTAATTCCTGATATATCCTATAGAAAATGTTTATATACATGAGTGTACTGAAATTGTCGGTATCTATTTTCTTAGTTCATACTATCTATAACATAAAGCTAATATTCGTATATCGAATCGTAATATTTAGTGGAAACGATTTTTAGCGTTATTACCGATCTCCAAATTAAAAGAAAGTAGACTTGACTTCATTAGGCGGAATATGTACGATTAAACCTTATAAAATTGTTGCCAAATCTTGATAATTATACATTTTCTTATAGCTTACTTTTTTCAATTTAAAATTAATTGATAAATGTACTTAACGTGTATTTTCACTCTGAATATTTAATATTAACTTTTTTACAGTTAAAAATAGGCTTATATCACTATATATATAAATATATATATATATATATATATATAAGCGTGTGCGTAAAAATAAACCTGACAGGTGTTGTAAAAATTAATTTCCAGATAACTAACTTGCTGCTTTATCTTTTAGAAATAATAAAGTGTCGTATATGATATGACCGAAAAAATTTACAATATTAGCGGCGTAAAATAGGAAAAATATAACAATGAATCTTAAGAAATATATTTACCGATAATGAATTGACTTCTTCAACTAAGAAAACTACATCAGCAGCGTTTACTGCTGTTAGGGAGTCTGACAGCATTTCCCCAGTTTTCCATCGACAAGATTCTACAAAATATAAAAAAAAATATATATTATAAAGAAGATTGTATATAATTATATAGTTATTTCGAAAGAGTTATTATATTCTATTATAAAGTGAAATATTTCATTTCATTTTATATTTCATTTATTCGGATATTTAAATCTGACTTCGGCTCAATAAAAATTCACTGAATATAAAATTAAATGGAATAGCAAAGAAATAGTTCAGAATCGAAAGAAATCTACAATAAACGTCATTCTACCAATAAACATGTATTTCCGATTTTCCGTTACGAAGACGAAATAAAATATAAAGTATATTTAAATTTGTAAATTAATATTGGTACATATGATGCATGCATGTATGTGTATGTACGTATATAGATCTATCATAATCCAAATAAATTAAAAACGTGATAGGAAATAAGATTAGAACTATTAAATTTTTAAGTTTTTTTGCTAGTTTATACATATAGAATCTATTTTTTAAGCTTTATTTTATTAATTGAGAACTTACTAATACTCAGATTAATTAATGATAATAAGTTAAACCACAAAAAGTATCAATTATACCATATTTTTCCAATGATAGTCCTTTGTCTCCAGATATTTCGCATATTGTTTTGTACGCTTGAGCCGACGCACAAACATCTTGATTATTCAAGCACATGCTATAATATGGTTTAGGGTCCACAATACCATAACATTTGGCCAAACTCGAATCTTGTGACTGTAGAATTTCATAACATGCCGTAGTGTTTGTTACGATTTCAATATTCTTGGTATCACTGGTCACTGAATTATTAGTCACGTCCGTGCTGCATTTATGCATTGTCTTATTGTAATTATTCTCAATGAAAACATCCCTAGATTCGTCTTCTTCTTTGCCCAATAGTCCAATGGTGTTTCCTCTTGACCATTGTTTTGATGTGAATACAGTAACGTCAGTCGTAAGATGCCAGTCCATAAAATAACGATTTCTATATTGTAATTTTAAGATTGAATGATCTCGATGTATAGTTAGCACGTCATCCATTAGGTATGGTAGGCTTCGTGGAATCTTATTTACGGAGATTTGGCCATTAATTTCAAGTTTTATTGTATTTCCATTTACTACAACTTGTACTGAATCCTTCACGATCTGCAATAAAATATATATCCTTTTTATTGATTATGTTTATTTTCTCATTTCTCTTTTAGTATTCTCTTATCAAATATATTAAAATATTAATTTGGTCAAAAAGTTATTTATTTTTTTTCTGACAAAATATACATATTTAATCCAACTGTATACTTAATTCGTAATAATTACATGTTGTAAGGCGTAGCAAAAATTAACCGATACATTAAACGCCCGAAACGGTTCATAATCATTCCAATAATTTTTACCCTAAACTGTTGAAAATAAAATTACTTTTCAAGCAGCCTTTTACATTTATTATATTTACCTTATTATTTTTCAGTGAATGCTCTACGAAAATAGCGAAGTTATCGTCAATGGAATCCGCTAAAACAAGATATTTGCAAGAATTAAGAATTTCAAGATATTCTCCCTGGAAAGTTATGTAACTGGAGGATCCCACCAGAAGGGCATACATTGGTGGAGGAACTCGTAACAAATCAGCATGAGATTCAAATCTTGAATATAACCATGGCCAATAAGCTTCGGTATTAAAATTGGGTCTTTCGCCTCTTCTTAAACGTTGTAAACTTTCTCTGAATGTTGTTGGTAGGTAAAATTGTGGTGTAACATTAAAACCTTCCCATTCAAATGGGAGATATTGAAATAATTCAATATGCCCCTTGTCTGGACGAAATATTGTGTTTCGAAAACCGTGGCAATTGAATGCGGCGATTTGACGAAACTGGATCATTTGTTCATATTCGAAAAGGTGTAAAAGTTCTACCGTGAGAAAATTGTATGATAAATTTAATATAGAAATCATGTCGTCTTTTAGGTATTTTAATGAGCCTTTTACACGTTCTGGTATATTATAGTAGTTCCAGGTCCATATTATCTGCAAAATTAATTATAAAAATAGCAATGTAAGACTTAATTAATTCATTAAATTTATACCTTTTGTATAACCATATTCGTTTCATTCTGTAACAAATGCATCTCGGTTCTATTATACTGGTATGGAGTTTCTCCTATTATAGCTTCTACAGCAACGTTGCAATAGCTTGAATATAAATCTAACAGTCTCTAAAATTTAAAATAAATAATAAACAGAGATAAAATAAAATTTAACGTATAAAAAATTAACATAAATTTTAATATTCATTCGTCATGGTTATTTAATTAATAGACACTTTATCATTAGATTTATTTATTATTATGATTATTATATAACCTGGAAATCAGCCGTGACAATATCACATATTTCAGTCAAATAATCTAGGGTTGATTGCACATCATATTGAGAAAAGTGGTTTTTGATATAACTCGTGGCATCTACAATTGTATCGATTAGTATTCGCAACTCTTGTATTGAGTAAATATAATTTTGAACTTCTTGCAACCAATCTGTAATAATAAATAATTAATAGTAATAAATAAAAAGTATACAGATATACGGCAGTTATATTTTAAAATATGTTTAATTAATCAGATGAAAATAAACTCAATTTTCACGTAACAGAATGTAACAGCAACTCACGTCAAAAGCATATTTTTATCTTAATTTTTTTAACTTCCCGTAGGGTAAGTTATTGTAATGGGCCGCAAATCGAAATTGAAAATTTTTACATTTCTCGGCGTTTTGAAGGTTTCTGAACATTTTGGCATACCTCAGAAAAAATGGATGTGTGCGTGTGTGTGTGTGTATGTATGTATGTATGGATACAAATTTCCAGTCACGTTTTAGGGCGCACGGATCAACCGATTTGAATGGTTCAAAAAACATTCGATTCCTATTGATAGGGAAAAGAGCTGATTAGTTTTTGGAAAAGGCAGGTCCAGCCGTTTCGGAGATACGGAGCAAAGAGTGCAGAAAATAGAAATCGAATTTTTGAGAGAACGGAGTATCCGATTTGAATGATCTAAAAAACATTCAATTAGTAATGATTGGGAGAAGTGTTTATTAGTTTTTGGCAAAGGCAGGCCCAGCCATTTTGAAGATACGGAGCTAAATATGTAAAAAATGGCAGTTTTTGAGAGAACTAAGCGTCCGATTTAAATGATTCAAAGAACTTTCTGCTTGTCTTAACAAAATAATTGATTTTGGAAAAAAAAAATTGTTCCAATTTTTTTTTTTTTTTTTTTAGTTTTTTTGTATATCGAAAATATTTCAGATTTTATTTTAAATTCTGACTATAGTTCTAATATACTTTACAAATAATTTCAACTCTGCAATTCAGTTTATATAATTCTTATAAATATTAGACAATGTTACAATATTCAAAATAATCTATTTGAAAACATTCAGTATTCCTCGAACATTTCGTTACGGTACGGGAAGTTCCAGCAATTTGCCTTAAGGCACGATGCCATAATTGCCTCAAGACAGAATTCCACTTACAGCTAGTTTTAATTTAAATCCATGTGTTTGTGTAATTATATAATTTGTATATTGAATATTGTAATTATAAAATACGTTTCAACTTATCGGTTATTAACTTCCCGAAGTAGAAGTTTATGTTTTCATCAAAAAATCCGAATAGCTAATTTTATGTTTTCTCGACGTTTCAAGCCATTCTGAATCGAAAGAGACCAAATTTGGAAAAAGTATGTGTGTGTGTGAAAAGATTTTTTGCCGTAAATCGAAGTTTTCTCAAAAACGGCCAGACCGATTTCAAAAATTTAAAAGCCATTCAATGTATCTCGATGAGGACTAGCGTTTCCAAGATTTGTGCGACGATCGGCCGAGCCGTTTCTTTGTAAATCGCAGACAAGTAAAAAAATTTTCGTACACGTTTTAGCCCGCAATTCTGAATCGATTTTGAAAATTTAAAAAATTGTTCGAAACATATTGGTTGGGAATCGACCTGATTAGTTTTTGGTAAAGATCGGTCGGGCCGTTTTCTTGTAATAAGGTGTTAAAGAAATTTTTTTCGACGATTTTCATGATTTTTTTTGACGGTAGATACCATAGTCTTATAGATCATACTAGAATATTACGGTCCTAAGACAAGTCGTTTAATTTTAAAAATAGTCAAAGTTTTCAAAAATTAGTGTCGTTTTGTTGGCGTTTGTCAAAATAATAATATTCTTCGACGATTACTTAAAAACGCCTGAACCGATTTCAAAAATTTAAAAGCCAATCGATGTATTTTGATGTGGATTATTTTTCCTCAGTTTTGTGCAGCAATCGGCCAAGCTATTTCTTTGTAATTTGGAAAAAAGTGTTAAACTTTTCGTCCACATTTAAGTTCATACTATCGAATCGATTTTCAAAAATGAAAAACTGTTCGAAACATATATTTGGGAATGATACTGATTAGTTTTAGTTGAAAATCTATCGAGCCATTTTCTCATGATTAACTGTTGAAAAAAAAATTATGCCGATTTTTATGGAACTTTTTTTGGCAAAATATATCCTGGCCTTATAGAACGTACTGAAATATTACGGCCTTACGACAAGTAGTTTAATTTTAAAAATTCATCAAAGTTTGGGAAAATATAAGTAGTTTTTTTGACATTTGTTAAAATTAAAATTAGGCGTTTTACTTGGTATAACAATGGAGTATTTGTTCGTTTTCGGAAGATTTGTTTTTGGAAGTTTGTGATATTTTAATATTCAAAACAAATGGGTTTAAAATAAATAAATAATAATAGTTAAAGTTCTCAACAGCTATAAAACAATTTGACTTATAAAATTGTAATGTTTCTTCTCATTCTCACATTAATTAATTATACATTTTTCATATAAATTACAATAAATATATTTTTAAACTAGCTGTAAGTGGAATTCTGTCTTGAGGCAATTATGGCATCGTGCCTTAAGGCAAATTGCTGGAACTTCCCGTACCGTAACGAAATGTTCGTGGAATACTGAATGTTTTCAAAATAGATTATTAAAATATTGTAACATTGTCAAATATTTATAAGAATTATATAATCTGAATTGCAGAGTTGAAATTATTTGTAAAGTATATTAGCACTATAGTCAGAATTAAAAATAAAATCTGAAATATTTTCGATATACAAAAAACTGAAAAAAAAAAAAAAAATTGGAACAAAATTTTTTTTCCAAAATCAATTATTTTGTTAAGACAAACAGAAAGTTCTTTGAATCATTTAAATCGGACGCTTAGTTCTCTCAGAAATTGCCATTTTTTACATATTTAGCTCCGTATCTTCAAAATGGCTGGGCCTGCTTTTGCCAAAAACTAGTAAACACTTCTCCCAATCATTACTAATTGAATGTTTTTTAGATCATTCAAATCGGATACTCTCCGTTCTCTCAAAAATTCGATTTTTATTTTCTGCACTCTTTGTTCCGTATCTCCGAAACGGCTGGACCCGCCTTTGCCAAAAACTAAACAGCTCTTTTCCCTATCAATAGGAATCGAATGTTTTTGAACCATTCAAATCGGTTGATCCGTACGCCCGAAAACGTGGGCGAAAATTTGTATCCATACATACATACACACACACACACACACACACACACACACACATCCATTTTTTCTGAGGTATGCCAAAACGTTCAGAAACCTTCAAAACGTCGAGAAATGTAAAAATTTTCAATTCCGATTTTCGGCCCATTACAATAACTTACCCTACGGGAAGTTAACAAGGGAATAAACATTGTTACTTTTTTTATTATATACTAATAAATAACCGTCTTAAAATATATCAAGATACAAAGATTAAAAATTTAAAATCAAAAGAAAACTTGAAAATCTTTTCGGTATTTAAAAATAATCGACTTAATTAATAAGAATTGAGATTCAGCTATTCAAACTTTGTGACGACAAAAACTATTGCAAACTTTAATAAATTTTTATGATTAAACTACTTCGTTATTAGGACCATAAGGTCTTTTATCATACTAAGTTTCAATCCTCAATTATTTCAACAAACTAACTACGATTCCCAGCTGACATCTTTCAAAAAGATTAAAAGTTTTCCAAATCGGTTCAGAATTTGTGACAAAAACCTGGACGAAAAATATTTCACTAATACTAAAATTATTTGATTAATACTAAAAAAATACAACGAGAAATCTTATGCAGTTTCACCAAATAGCTTTTAAAATTGTTGCACCGCTTTTGAGAAACGTTGCCGAGAAGCATAATTTTCTCACATACAAATGCAATCGTTAACGCACATACATATGTATACTTTTGCCGAAAAATCGTAAAATTCAGTAAATTGAAGTTTCTAGCGAAAATATAAACTTCTCCTTCGGGATGTTAAAAAGATAAAAACGAGGGTTGTCTTACACTATGGGTTTGCTTTCGCAAAAACAATAATTTTATTAATCTAAACTAGAAAGTTAAAGTGGTTTATCTTGGGGCACAATGTCATACACAATTAACCCTTAGCGGTCGCTAGCTTCTCATACGTAATTCCCGTTAGGTCGTAGCTGGTCTCGGAAAATATGCGAAATCTCTTTTAATTAAAAAAATGTATTAGATACTTTTTTACATATATTATACTTATTTTTTATACAGTTTTCGAAATTTTCCTAGCTATCATCACCATCGAAAATTTTTTTATTTTCCTTTTTCTTAATAAAGCTTGGTTTGGTCGTTGTCACTTACTATGTGACTTACGACCGCAGCGTCAAAGTATTGTTTTCCGACCGATAAGGGTTAATTACACAGGACCACAAAAAATGGTACGTGTTGGATATGAGGCATATGTTTTCCAATGTAGTTTTTACCGCTGAACACAAATCTAAAGCCAAAATTGTAGGTCAAATAGCAAAAAATTAGAAAAGAAGAGAAAAACGACAAAGCCTGCGATCTAGCAGCTCTTTTACATGATAATTAAAGTCTTATAAGAACTTAGTAGATCAGTGATTCCCAACCTTTTTTGGGCCCCGCCCCATGTTGAGGTTTATAAAACGTTATGCCCCCCCCATACAATTTTTTTTCTCCCAGAAAAAATGTGAATGATAACGTTTAAGATGAAATCGTTATTAAATTGTTATTAAACATCATAAGTAAAATTTCGGAATAAGCCAACTTACGGAAATTCCACTAATTTTATTACTGTTTTTTCGATATTTATTTAATGGAATACTTAAGCTAAAACAGAGATTTTATATTAGGTTCTAATCTAAGCTTTTTTTCAATAAATTATAGCAAATTTTTGTACATATGATAACATTTGGGCATTTGGTTTCAGTTTCTTCATAAGGCCATTTCTTAACGAATCTACTTGACATTTTCTTAACTCAGAACGGAATTGTATCTTAATTTTATATATTTTTTGTTAAATCTTTTTTAGTTATCAGATTGGAAACTAAGTAAATGCGCATATTTTTCTAGAAATTGATAGTTATCGTTGGCAACTAAGTAAGTGCGCATTTTAGTTAGAAAATCAAATACAATTTTTGCGTGGAATTAAATAACTTTGTTATGTATATCAGTTTGATCGATGGCCTTTTGTTATTTTCCAAGAAGTATCATTATCCCAAGTTTATGAAACTTCTAGCTTTTATTAGAAAAAACTAAATTAGACACAATTTGACACCATCATGATTTTTTTTTTAAATTCAAGGGTTTAAAACAGATGGTTTGTGGTCAGGAATATTTGGTGGATGTGGAGAAAATTTTTCACCAACCCCCAATAATTTTTAAAAATAGCCAAATTGTTTCTATTAGCCCAATCGATTATTGCTTTAATTAGTTTGTCCAAAACTTAACCTGACAATCAGAGCAGCATTGAGTGGAAAATTACCAGAATGACATTTTCAAAACCAATTTTAACATAGCTGTTTTTAAGGCTTCGACACCATAAACAGCACCTATTCTTTGGGATGATCGTTTAACCATTTGCAGAAATAAAAATTCAAATTTGACTAAAATGTTTGTTTTGATATTCCATCTTTCAACAAACACTCTATATAACCGATCAAAAAGTTAAAGCTAAATTTCTTACTATACATTACTACCTAAACCTCAACAATCCTAAAGAATCATTTGAAGCAATCTAACAATAAAAGTAGCTTAGTGTCAACCTTGTACTATTTAAGGATACAATAAAAATTAGTTTATTTTAAATTAATTCCATCTTTAGCCAAAGTTACTGACAGTGAGTAAAAAACTCACATCATATTTACTTTTCTTGTGCATATTTCAAGTCGAGTCTTGTCACTGACCTTAAAGCATTTATGCCAAGCAGTCAGAAACTCGATTTACATATTTTTTGGTAATTTTCGTAAATTGGAATATAGAAGTTTAAAATAATTAGTGAAGGGCTACTGGAACCCAAAGAATTGTTGCATCCCGCAATATTCTCTTTCATATTGTTGTTTTCAGATTTATATAAAGTTTATGGCATATATCATTTTCAGATTATAATGGGTAGTTGTAATTTTATTATAAAGTAATGAGAAAAAGTCAAGTCAACAGGAAGAACATAACTCCGGCACAAGGAAAGCAAGGTTGAAAACTAAAACCGTCGCGGCCAAACCGGGACACCTTATTATTCTAAATCTAAGAATCATTTTTTTTGTTAAATGTTTTACCGATGCTATACTACATTACATTAAAATCACTAAAATTTCAAATTGCCCCCCGGTGGGGCGTGCGCCCCACGTTGGGAAAAACTGTAGTTGATCATTTAATTGAAACTCAATAAGGTCATTTAAGGTAAAGAGGACCAGAAAATGACAACAATTATAAAATTTTATTTATCATGGAGAAGAATTGCTATAATGGAGATTTTGTCATATTTTATGTTTTTTTCAATTTTTTGCCATTTGACTACTAATTTTGAATTTAGATTCGTGTTCAGCGTTAAAAACTACAGTAGAAAACATATGCCGCACACACCAATACAAACAACTTTTTTATGGACCTGTGTTTTTGATATATTATGACAAAATTATCCCTAACTAAAGTAATAGCTTATGTCTTAATATATTATTTATATATAATATAATATATATATATATATATATATATATAATATATATATATATATATATATATATATATATATATATATCTTCTATATATATAAAAATAAGTCAGGTTTTTCTTCCTGACGAAATAACTCCAGAACGCACGAACCGATTTCGACAATTTTGCATTCGTTGGAAAGGTCTCGGGTTCCGCAAGGTTATAGCTAAGAAAAGTGGTGCATGGCATCGTGCCCTACTGCAAATTGCTGGAACTTCATGCACCGTAGTTAAAAATTCGAGTAATGACATTAGTGAGAATTATCAGAATTATGCTTGGTTAAGTCAACGAGCAATTCTTGCCGCAAAGAATAATGATGTACACGCACTGAATTTCACCGTTCAGTCAAAAATTGCTGGCGATATGGTGACATACCAATGATTCCGACTGGTCTTCCGTTTGACTTCAAACGATTGCAATTTCCAGTTTGCCTTGCGTTCGCAATAACAAGTCGCAAGGCCAATCGCTTAGTGTTTGCGGGATAAATTTCAAATAGATTATTTAAAAAATCATTGTTTTGCACATGGGCAGTTATACGTTGCCTGTTCACGAGTTGGAAAATCATCCGCTTTGTTTGTGTTAACGTCAGACCAAACAACAAAAAATGTGGTTTACCAAAGAGCACTTCAATGAGACGGATAATTTGCGGATTCACTTTCATTTACTTAGAAAAGTTCAACTAAAAAACACTTCATTTTTGTAATCGAAATAAATTCATTAGTGTTGTATAAGATCAGATTTTTCCTTATCAATTATAAAACAAACAAAAAATTTCTTCATCTTTCTCACGAGACCATCTGGTGGCGAAACTAAGTTCGTCGGGTTTGCTAGTATATATATATATATATATATATAAAACATATATATATATATATATATATTATATATATATATATAATACATATATATTATATATAATATATTAATTAATTTTCTTTACTTATAAATTCTGTTTTCGCATCAAGAATAGTCGTCTCCACCCCTTGCCCGATGTTCAGGAGCATTCGGATGGTCGGCTCGAAAATGCTTCTAACTTTCGCCTTTGTCCTGCGCCAGAGGTCTTCGAATGCGTCGAGCAAACCAGTAGTACGAGTGCCCAGAGATGACAGTAGCGATTTAATTTTATTTATGTTAAGCGTTACAGCATTTTTGAAATATGTTTTCAGGCTGGCAATATCCTTGTGCAAATCCATAATTTTTTCCAACGACGAATCACGTACTTGTAACAACTTGGTTTGAAGATAATTGTAATACTCAGGACACGATTTGATTTTTATCCATAAAATATTTATACATCTGTCTAGGTCAGTAATAAATCCAAACGATGGCAATTTAATTATATTTGTGCTAAAATTAAATAGAAATATATATTTAAAATGTAAAAGTAAGAGAAAAACAAAATGGAAAATAGGCCTCGGAAAAAATAAAATGCTTGAGTTGTTTTATTAATTAAAAATAATACGAATGTACAAAGATTAGTCAAAAATTTATGAAATGAATTAGTAATCACCAGTTGGCTAAACAATTACTTTTAATTTTTTTTCCAATTGCAAATAGACACAGCCATATTTTAAACAATTTCAATAGAAAAATTTTAATCTATTTTTAATCTTTTTTTATATTGTTCGTACCATAGAATATTGTTTTTTACATTTAAAAGCAAGTTATAGATTATCTTTAATAATTTTTAGTTTTTAAAAATATTTATAATTTATTTTTCTATTTATAAAAATAGAAAAATAAATTATTATATGTCATAATATAATAATCATAATATTATTACAATATAATAAATGATTGCTTTTCTATTCTTTAAAAAAAAGAACATATTTGAAACTTAAAACACCTAAAAGAGATAAAAGTTGGAACTTACGCAGTTTTATTTATGTAGTCCGCAATAGTTCGTGCATACAAATGGTTTTCTTGATACATATCATTTAATATGCCTATCGAAGATTCGTAGTACAGTTTCAAAAATGATATTTCAAAGTCTGCAGTAAGATTAGAAGTTACTGAATTTATATCCCTGTACAACTTTTCACCAGCATTATCTGGTATCATACAAACAAAACTTTGTCCAATATTTTCAACAATGTATTGTAAGTCATCATACTCATTCAATATATTATCTCTGATTTCCTTCCATATTCCTGTCTTCCAGTGAATTTTAGTCCAAATCAGAGTTGTCGTATTCAAGCGTAGATTAAAAGAAGCATCTTTCGACAATGATCCATATAAATCATGTTCTAAATAAGCTACGATCTCTTTATTGGAAGGTATAGCTCCAAAAATATTATAACTTTTGCTGGGCCCAGCAACGATGTTGAAATTTATGGAAGGATCATTCTGTCCCGAATTTAAACTTGCTTTAAATACAAGTGGTAAGTTTTCGTTTGAGACTGCTTGCATGATCAAACCTCTCGTGTTGTTTTCAGACCACGTTGAAAAAATTCCTGAAAGTTTATTTAAATCATTTTCTAAGAAACCTTCTATCATCGGTTTATTTCTGTGAATTCTCCCTAGTAATCTGATGAAATTTTGAGTATCATCTTGCGGATTATCGTATTTTAAATTGAGATAATATTCTGTGATTTCTTCCGTTTAAAGTTGCATTAACAACAAAACCATGAAAGATATTACTGGAAAGATGACTTATTTCCAACCCAGATTCAAACGATTTTTCGTTCTCTATACTTTCTACATGATAATAATCAATTACTAATAAATCTCGTGGATCTGTAGAATATTCCAACTCAAACATTAAAGAAGATGGATGTTTTATGCTTTCTAATTTCTTACTTCGTTTTAGGCGAGCTTCAATTCTGTGGTTCAATTTAGGATGTAATATGCCCAGTTTGATTTGATCTTTATTTGAAAATGAGTAAAGTGTTATATTATTTTGCAAATCATTCAAGGCATCCCAAATATTATATGCTTATCGTGAACTTCTATTTCTCTATTTTCTAGCAAAATTTCGTGTGTATTGATTATTTTAATGTCGTTCAAGTATTTTACAGCTTTGTTTGGAAATAATATACATACACTGAAATTTGAATGTAGTATGATTTGTCTAAATTTGAGTGACTTTTGTACGAGGTGTCAAATCCAAAGAACGTTTGGTTGATCCAAAATATTGAACCAGAAGATGACAGGGAAGTTTTTTTATCTGTGTTATTATCAATCTCGTTATTTGATGTGACATCGTAGTCAAATGACAGTTTTAATTTCGGTATAGCAACATAACTTGAAAAACTGTTTCTCGAAATAACAAATTTGAAACCAGTCTGAGCATTTATTCTATTTCTTAAATCCCAGCAAATAAGGGCGTGGATATTTTTGTGATTAGATTTTAATATATAAGAGTATGATAACAACATCGATCTCCATATATATTAGTTTCAAAAATTGCTGAACTGTTGTCAATAATTAATTTTGCGGAAATATATCTTCGAGAATTATGTGTAGGTCTGTTGCCATTTCATAATTTTGTTTGCTGAACTGTAAATTAATTAACTGTGATATCTTATTTTGGTTTTTCTCGATATTTATATATTGTAAATCAATAAAGTATTTATCGTAGTATTCAAAAGGAGTCAAAAGTTGTATTTCTGTTAGAAACTACATTTTTCATATAAATAAAAGAATATTTCAATTCCATTTTCAGATCATTTACTATCAAATAGTTTGAAACTGACCGGCAGCCTAATTCTCGTGAGCAAGAATTAAAGTGTAGACGAATTTTCTTAAAATTCTCCATAGGCGTGTCCAAGGATAATTCCAATAACGTACAGGATCAGTTTTGACTGTTACAAATCCTAACAATCTAGAATAACCAGCTCTAGCCCCTCCGCCTACATTTAGCAATTCTGGTGTATTAATGTAAGTCCACATATAAAAGTAATTCTTTGTCGAATGTGACATGTTTAATGCTAATTATAGGCGTAAAATTATTTGTTAATTTAAAAGGTACTATTAGTTTGGATAAAATCTTTTGCTGGATGTCATTTGGAAAATGTAATATAAATTCTGAATTGGCCTTAAATTGATCACTTGTTAAATTGAAATTACCAAAAATCACGTGTTCTCCAAATGCAGAAGATGTTATTGAGATTTAAGATCACCTGCTGAGTAATCCATTTCCGACATAATCTTTATATTTAAGTAATATTTTTTCAGGTAGTAACATGATGGTGCCAAAACCAACACATCTATTCTTCCTTCAAATAAATTAATATTGGATGTGAAATTCATAAACTTATTTAATCCAAAATGTCCATTTCGAATATAAGCCACATATTCTGATCATGCTGCTCTGACGCTCCCAGATGTAATTCTTTATTTGGCAAATAATCGCTTATGAGAACCAATTCAATTGATGATATTTTACCCAGCAAAAATCATTTTACTGTTATCAACTGTTATCGAGATTTAGATGACCAGCTAAATTTATTTTACCAGAATTTAAGGATATATTTAAAAGCGAAGCCTTTTCCTTACTTCTTGCTATAAAATTAATTAAAGCTATCTTTGATGGTAAGATTGGTGATTCCATACGAATCTGATGATTATCAAATGTTTTAGTATAAGTGCAATTATGAATGGATTTTTCATACTTCAATAACACTACGCCATCATCCTTTTTAAATGAGGCATTAAATAGTAGTTTATTTTTGTACTGGAAATATATGGCATTTAACCGTTCTTGTAGCTTAAAGTGGAATATATTATTGTGTGAAACTTCATAACGTGTTCTATATTCAGGGCCTTTCAATTTTATTTCCATCACATAACTTTTTGGTTTATTACTATTTAGATCAGTTGTAATTATTTCTATCTGCAGTTTTCCTGAACTTCTCCAGTAGTTAATAGAATGATTAAATTTATAGTTATTCCCTTCTGAACGTAATTCCATAAAAATTTGATCATTGGACATATTTAGATTTGCATTAAGTGCTGTGCTCGATATAAAATTCCAATTTGGTAATTTAATAAATAAGTTTGAATTCAGTGATTCATCTTTGAAAACATAACTTCCATTGAACACATCTTCAATCATAGCAACTTGGAATTCAAGCTTATTTTCTTAAATGATCCGTGTAAATCCAATAACAAATCTGTTTTTAGAGCATTGTTTTTGATAGTAACTGATAATTTGTTATCTTGCATATTAAGAATGGCTTCTAATTCATACGTGTTAATGTACTTAAGAAAAATTTTACACGATACAGGTTTAAATCCTCTATCAATCAAATCAATATTAATCGCAATAGGATTTTGGAATAAAATTGGTATATCGATAAGAGTCTGGCTAACATATTTTCCAAACGCTGGTTCGGTCGATAATGAAGATGATATGGAAACGAATTGTTGCATACAAATTCCCATTATTTGAAATTTCTTTTTTGAAAGTTCATTATGCAATTGTACATATAATTCGGTTTTCCATTCCTTCTTCAATGGTGCATCCGCGATCAAAGAGACTGCAATGTGTTCAGTTTGTGTTTGATCTACTCTTAGGTTTAAAGCAATACCATGCAAAGCTTTCACTGACGACTGCGTACCAAAATTTATATCAAACAAATCATTGGTTTTAGTAATCAATGAGTTCATATTATAAAAAAAATCACCAAATTGCATGTTGAGCAATATCATACTCGGTATGTTATCCTTTATTTGTAAACTTCCCATAAAATTAATGATATTATCGTTCCAGTTTCCATTTACAGTCAAACTATACATTTCTTTATTCATTATATTTAATGATCCGTCTATGTTGATAACTTTGGCCTTTTCGTTTGGTGATTCTACTGCGAAATGCACTTGATCGGGTTTAAAATGGAACTCAAGGGATATACTATTACCATCGCTCCAATGAGTAATTGCGCTCCCTTTCAAATTCTTTTGGTCAACTTTACAAATAACATTAAAATTGGGAACTTCTCCATTATTATCGGAACTCTGGTGGTCAGCACTGATATCGCAAATGAGTTCAGTAGCGTGCTTGTTCGTTATATATTTCATATAAAAATTTCTATAGTTTTGTTGATTTACTACTAAAGTAAAATTAGAAAATCCATCCATGTGTGATTCTAAGTTTCCGTTCAAACTGGTGTCGTTCATGTGACCAGACATCATAACCAAAGTGTTACCCTTAGATGAAATGTCCATAATGAATAATTTGTTAGAGGCAGAGATATCATAATTAATTTTGAACATAAAAGGCTCAGTTACAGGAGTCTGCATAGAAATAATTGCATTCAAATTATTCAAGGATGGACGCACTTCTGCCTTTAATGTCACGTTGTCAAATCTGTTGTGTATCTGCCAAATCAGGACACCATCAAACAAGAAATTGTTGTCGATCGATAACACATTTTGATATGTGATATTTTTTATATTGTTCAAGGGCATTTCGAGATTCAAATTTACAAAATATATATTTTTACTATGCTTGATATCGCTATTTAAAACTACTTCATTGTTCATAAATGTCGAGTCAAGAGTTATATATTCGTTGCCAGGTTCCATGCTCCATTCAGATTCTACAACACTTTTTACTTTGCGCACGTCAAACAATACGCGGAATTTCATTCCGTAGAAGTTTGGCCGCAGTGATATCATGCAAGTGTTTTTCTCTTTATTAATCGAAAATTCAACGCCTATCTGTTGTTCTTCGGCATTCTTCTTTATGTACCATAAAATACTTTTTCTGTTCTGCAAATGCATTTTATAATAATTAGTAAGAGTTATGACGCCTTCTCTTTTCGACAGATTACTTTTCAATTTGTAAACTCTGTCCGGTATCTCGAGATTTAAATTTATTCTTTCATCATTTGCATCAGTCACGTCGTAGTCACCTCTAATATTCAGATGTACATTCTGCACGTTCAAAATAAAATTAGCATCTCCTAAATATTCTTTGAGATTGATTTGGTATTTTGCTGTACATGTGTACTGGTTGAATAAATCTATAGCCAATGACCCGATTGAATCTTGTACTTTTACATGTTTGAGTTTTCCAGAAATTTTAAACAATTCGATAAATGGGTTTCGTGAATTCAGAATGATATCGACTTGAAAATCGTTTTCCTCTTGTATAAGATCTATTTTGAAATTATAGATTTTTTATTGACTTCTACATCGACAGCAAAATTGTGAAACATATGATAACGTAAATCGATATCAATCGATGACAGAACTTGAAGTGGTGTAATTAATTGAAAAGCAATTCGTCCACGGTCGTAGTTATTATGTTTGTTAGATAAGCTTAATTTTGATTCAAAAATGGCATAAGACCACCTTGTATGGAACAAGTAGAGACGTTTATCAGCATCTATCTTTCGATGCATCAACAACTTCATATTTTTAACATTTGAATGAGATGTATCCAAACTTGCCTCTATATTATCATTGTTTAAAATCCAATTAAAATGTACATAATCTTCTTGAGATTGCTTGCAGCTAATTCCGATATTACCTTGGTCACCATTAGAACTGATTTTTATTTTTCCTTGTATATTTTTCTCAATATTATACATTTTTAACGAAACCGCTCCTAATATGTCAACGACTTCAGGGTAGAAACGAATTTCGAGTAAATTTTCTTGCATCGATTTGAAACTTGTTTGAATTTTGTACCCCATAGCAAATCCTGAATTTGTGATATTATTGATAGATGCTACGATGTCGATAAGTTTTTCATCCACATTGAATAGAGTATAATCTATATAATAATCTTTTTTATATTCATAAAAACACGTCATAATCCCGTACATTTTTTGATAACTATTCGCACTAAAAGTATTCTTTAAATTATATTCAAGAATTATTTTGTCATCATCTGTTCTTTTGAGCTGAGTGTCAAAAGCCAAAAACCAGGCGTCATTTCTAGATGCATTAAAATTAATTACAAAATCTGTTCCTCTATCACGGTATGATAAATGTCCAACGTAATTATTTTCTGTATAAATTTTCGCTTGTGCATGCGATTGTCCAACTTGTATAAACAAGTATTCTTTTTCAGCAGTATTTATTTTCAGTAAGGGATCTTTAGTGAACAAAGCACTTAAATTTAAAAGCATATTTAAGGAATTTGTTTCGTTCAATTGTATAGAAGTATTTATCAGACCTTGAGCATATGATGCTTTGAGATATATATTCGGATATACTTCAAATGATGTCCTAATTCTTAGTTCAAGAACTTTTGCTCTGTCAGGTGTAAAATATAATGAAACATCGTTTTCATTGTTAAGAATATTTGTTGTAAGGAATACATGATGAGTTTTGTTTGCAAATTGCTGCCCTTTAATTATAATAAACGTATCTTTTACACAATCTTCACATAGTTCAACCTCAGTTTTCACTTTTAATGAGAATAAACTGTCATCAATCAAATCTTTATTTACATCTACCATACCTATCAGAGCTTTAGCAAATTTCTCCGACAAATCATAGCTATATTGTGTGGAGATATCTATGCTTTTAGCATATAACATAGGCGATGTTGCATTGAAGTTTACTTTTAATATACCACTATGTGATAAATCCAGCGAAGAATCAATTTGGTGCTTATCTTTATGAAGTTTAGATGGCAATAGAAACAATGTCACTATTTTTATTTCGGATCTTAAATCATACATAAATCCAGAATGTATGGTTTCATAATTATCTAAGAAACTATCAAATTTAATATCGACCTTGCAGAAGTTTGCTCCTTCTAAGTGAACATCTGTAGATAAAGCTATAGTATTACCGTCTACTTCGCACTCAATTCCAGCCGATGAGACGTGATTTTTTTGCACCAAAAATATTTTACCTCTAACATTATTCCAATTAGTAGATGGACTACTGATTGTAAAATTGTATAAAACATCTTTAACATCTTTATGTGCGCTTGTTTCGATGCTATATATACTTTCATTTTTCACTAATAAAATATTCATATATTCAACATCATCATCATTTAATCCTGTGCCTAATTTTAAAATTACATTTTCACGATAATTTGAAAGCTTCGAATCCATTTCTAATAATGCTTCTTTATTGAAATTTGTAGTATTGTATATTCCATTCAAAACTAAGAAATCTTCTTTCAAACCTAAATCTATTCCAAAAGTATTTATCGCAGTTGTTATGTCGTACTGCACATCTAGATGTCCTTTCGGCAGCAAACTGGCACTTGTTTGAAAAGTGGTATTGAACTTAAATTTTTCTTTTAAAAATTCTAAATTCGTAGTAAACGCAGCTTTTTCATTGTTGTAATTCCAGAAAGATTCTAGTTTCAAATTTTGATGTCCCAGAGTCTCCAATTTCATATTCAAGTTTGGTAAATTAAATAGAGAATCATGAAGTAATATATCGGCAGAGTAAAGTTCATTTAAATACATAAATGATGATGATAAATCTACAAGTTTTGAATCTTTTGTCAATTTGAAAGCAGCATGACCTTTTTCTTCATCATAGTAAACATCAAATATTGACTCTAAATGTTTGAAACCGTTCACAGGTGTATCTATGCCTGTTGCAATTAACATTGCATTTTGTTTCAATTCATATTTAGCGTGCATTTGATATCTTTGAGTTGAATTTAATATTGCTGATAATTGGATTTCCGATGCATTTTTGTAAAGAACATTTATTCTGGTCAACTCATTGTCGGACAAATTTATGATTATGTTACCCATGATCATCGAACTATTTAAAGCAGCATCCGCATACAACTTTAAAACGTCTTTGTTCCATTTCACAATTAATTCTGATGTTTTAATATTCTGCTTTAAGTTATAATTGAACTCGATTTCGATAGGGTCAAAATTAGAAGATTCGGCAGATAATAAAAATATAAAGGTTTCATTAGAATTGACAAATTTTCCGCTGACATCGATACTTTCGTTATATTTTTTATCTACAATTGAAATTTTTGGTTCATTGACAATATCATCAGTAAAAAAACTGTAAAGAAGTTGAATGGATTCATCAGTGGAATCCATAATTTTAGAAGGTCTATCCCATTTTAAAATTAAATTTTTCAACTGGTAATGTTCAAGCGCATATGAAAATTCTAAGTTGTCATTCCATTCATTATATTTCCAAGCTGATATATGATTGAATGTTTCAAGTTTAAAGTCGGTAGATGAAACTATATCCAAATTATTTGATCCAATTTTTCCAGATGCTATTGCCTTCGAACTACCTGCAATTTTATCGTAGTCAAAGTAAATTTCTACATCACATTCATTGTTTGTACTAGAATCAATTATAATACGAAGAATTTTATCATTATTCTCGAACTCCATTTGAGTTTTGTGTTCTACGATAGAACCAGTCACTTCAAAAATATATTGATCATTCGTTGTGTTGAAATCGATATCCATTTCTTCGCGCATATGAAGAGTTGCTAGTAAAGTATCATTATTCCAAGCATACTTAACGAACCACTTCTTATGATCCTCATTAAAGTCTTTTTCCAACCTGGTTTTCAATATATGATTAGGTATTTCAAGATTTAAGCCCATATAACGTGATCTGTCCGAAGAGAACTCAAAATCCAGCGCACATCGTTTTTCGTCATCGTATATTACTTTGAATTTTTCCACCATTTCTCCTAAAAACTGATGTTCTAATAATACACTTAGCTTTGGCAAAAAAGTAGAACTAATGTCCACGGTGCCATCTATAGTATGGACATTAGGATGATTTATAAATGATCGTAAATAAAAATTTTCCTGCAATATTTGTATCTCAGTTGTAAAATAACTTCTGTAATGTTGAAAGTCGTAGTAGTAATTGAAAGCGTTTTGCTCGATGTATTTAAAAGGTGTAGTCATCAAGAAATCAGCTCGATGAGGTTCTTGTTCATATTTTATATAAACTTCTTCTTGAAACCATGACATTCGTCCTGATATTTCTGTTAAAGGTTTCGAAATTGAATATTTGTAAATTATATTTGATATTGTTTCTTTTGATCCGCTAATACTATACTCAGCATTACAATAATTTTGAGCTCGTTCAAATTTTCCTGTTATCTGATATGAATCTTTGTTATAGAACAGCTTGCAATTTGTTAGGACAAGTACGGAATCCGATTCACGATTTAATTTATTTGCAAAATCCAATGTTATATTCGGTACCGGATAAAAGGAACTCATCACATTAACGACAGTATTCAAATTTGACGCTGGAGAGTGATTACCAGTCGCGTTCAGTAATATAAAATTGTTCATCCATTCGAAATGCATCTAAAATACAACAACTTATTTAAAATACTGCTAACAATAGTTGATGTTTATAAAAAATAACTTTCCATACATTCAGGTCCATTACTCGTTTTCCGGCTCCCTTATATGACAGGTTTATCAAATGTTTTTTAAATATCGGAATTGTTGATTCCAGATGTAAACTAATTAAAGAGTTGTCTTGTTTCTCTTCATGAGATGTTACAAACGAAATCCATTGATTCTCATTCCAATAACCCATTATTTTTACTTTATTATCTCTAAAATAAACAATTTTAATTTAGACATAAATGCATCAGCTTTGTTTTCATATGACTGTTATACTCACTCAATTGTACTAATTCCGTCTATTTTTTGTCCGGGAAGTTCTAAACGAAAGCTCTGTTGCGCGGTGTCTAAATCAAGCAAAAAAATGCACTTATTTTCGGGGTTGTTGATCTTATCCCAGTGAAAAAGCATACTGAACTGTATGGTAGTGCTGGTATTTAAATTAAATAATGAGTAGATCCGCTTCTCTAAATCGAGATCCAATAATAATTTTTTATTTGGCCCCTTGAGTGCAAAAACCAGAGTATTTTCATAATGCCGGTTTGGTAGGTCCATAATGAGGGATATTTTATGTTCATGAATATTCGTATACAATAGTACAGCAGCATATTTATTTTTTTTATAATCTGCGCTGGCGCTACATTCAAAATGTTTATTTGATACTAATAGTTTTCCTTTCAACGTCCAAGGTTCTATTCGCTCGATGTTTCCCCCGCTTTGAGTAATATGCAATGTGATTGAATGTTCTAGTTTTGAGATATCGCTGAGGTCTGTATACGAACCAACAGCCTTGAAATTGATCTCTTCTTCTACGGCAAAACTCCGAATTGCTGAACCGGTAAATAATACACCATATTCGTTTCCTTTATGTGTCAAATGACCGTCCAAAGTCCACTTTCTCTTAGGTATCAAGAATTGCAGAAATACTCCTAAATCATTTGTTAAAGGATCTTTCAATATATTTACCTTGGCATATGCTCGATGCTCATCATTCAAACGGGCAATGCTGTGCGCTATAATTCCTTTAAAATTTGTTAGGTATTTCGCACTAACTAAATAATCGATATCCTTGCTCAAACAATTGAAAGCACATTTCGCTTCAAAGTCGTAGTATCCATCTAATATTTTCAATCGGTACAGTTGATGAGTTTTCCATATCACATCTCCAAGTCCCGCAACCGCGTTGTGCTCAATATATCCACGAGTTTTCTGAAATCCCCATGAAAATTCAATATGAGACTGTGGAAATTCGGTTGATTGTAATGAAAATGATATTCCCAACTTTTTAAGCATACCCGTTAATATATTTTCATATTTCAAATAAAGCGATACGCTGTGCAATTGTTGATTTTTAAAAATGTACGTCATAGAATTATTTACACAGTATATTGATGAAGTATAACTCAAAGAACCTTTCATATCACCCGATAATTCAGAACTTGCAAGGTTACCATTCCACGACCACTTATCCTTATCTCTATTGAGATCTCCTAAAAATGAAACTTTATCTTTCGTAAAACCTGATAAAGTAATAAAAGTGCTGTATCGATTTTTTTGAGTATATGCAATAAACCCATCAACTTCTGCAAAAATGCGATCAAAGTATTGTATGTTTATATTCGATGATATTTTATCGTCTTGGGTTGCAATACTTCCTTTAACGCCTAATATTCTTTTGTCATCTTCAGAAATTTCACTTTCAAGCGCCTTGTAAGCCACCGTATTGGTTAATTTTCCCACAAAATTGTACCTTTTGAATGGTGTATGGATTTTAGCGCTCGCATTCATGGCTTTTGGGAAGATTTTGTATCCGATATCTATATTTCTCTTTACATTAGAGTTTGGAGTGTTTATATATAAATTAAACATATGAACTGGTTCACTAGAAATTATTTTTGATTCTTTATGGTATTTGAATTCATAAGAATCAAAGTTGTCAACTTTTTTTAAATCCAATATATAACGAGCAGATCCAGTAAGCGGAAAATATGGTGCAATCAAAGAAGAAGAAGCATTTGGATAAGAAATATCATTACATAATTGCATTCCAGTAATAACAGCTGCCGTTTCAGATCCACAGCTATAAAATGTTTCTCTCTGAGAATGACCTTTAATAGGTTCATTTCCGGATGGACTTATTAAGTATATTTCTGAAGTAATTTTCACTAAATTCATTTTTTCTTTAGGAACTTTCAGTTTAATATCAACTAGTTTTCCCTCATCTAGACGTATTGAACCATCGATATACGAGTTTGAGTTCATAGATACATCCATTTTTAAACCAGATTTTGTAACAGAAGCATCCATCACCATAGTGCCAACAATGCGAATAGCAGCACTTGGAACAATATGACCGACTACATCCATTTTAAAATCTCTAAAATTTTCCACATCAACTTTGCCACCGATTTTCAAACCTACGGTACCGGTTGCATTCAACGAAAGCCTCAATGGGAATCCAATTATCGTAGGAATACTATAGGATGCGTCAAGTACACTAAATGATTTAACAAAATCTATATCCCTTCCTCGGAACAGTTTATATATCATGTCTTGAAATAAATCTTCTGTGTTAGACATATCTTGCAAATTATTGAAATTGAAATAATTTAGTTCGTTGCCAAATATTTTTGCATATATTGCGCCTTTCGGTACTCTTATTTTTTTATATTCACTTTTAGGTATGAAAGCTTCTATTTCATTGGTGTTGCCATCTGCTTTGATAACATTGAATATTTTCGATAGTGTTTCATCCGGATAATAGCCATCAGGGCTAAAAAGTTTTTCAAAAGTATCTTCCAGCCCTTCTGCTCTACCACCAATTTCTAATACATTCATAGTTTCACCAAATATATCAAGAGTCAAATTGACCATAGCAGACCTAGGTATATACGACTCAGGTGAAAAAATAACATTGCTCTCTAGTGCTCCACCAGCATTTAATAATTTCGAAAAAGATGAAAATTCGTAGTTCCTAGAATACTTTCTAAAATTTGTATCAAATTTCTTACGCAAACTTTCACTGGATAAGATGTATTTGATGTCTGTTTTCCAACGAGCCGAAGATTCTTGAATATTAGTCAAATGAGTCCATATAAAGGAACCCACTATAAAATGAAAAAAAAACTCAGTAGTATACTTGTCTATTTAAAATTTACTTTGTTATAATTTAATAACATATAACATTACCTTGGTTTGCCTTTTCAGCTAAAAGTACTCCACGTATCTTATATAAATCCTTGTTGGACAAACAGTTCATTGCAGCCAGATAGGAAGAAATTCTTACTTCAGTTGGTTCCGTTTTATTGGCAAGGGTATCGAGGAAAATTTTGGTTTCTTGCCATTTGCACGAAAATCGTCTATAAGCAGCCAAAGCCTGTACTCTGATTTCTACTGGCAAAGTGCTGGTCTAAACAAATTCTACGTTAATATAATTTATATTTTGAGATATTTATTATTTTAACTGAATAATTAAAAATATTATTAATATTGGAGATTAAAATGCACCTTATAGCAATTTGTCAAAGTTTTTGTGGAAACGGCATGTCCAGCATTTCCCAGCCCTTTTAATGCTAATATTATATCATTCTGTGACTGAAATGTTGATGCTCTGCAACTATCTCCCAAGTATTTCTCAATACTTTCCAATGCAGTTATGATAACATTTTCGTTCATACATTTTGTATTCATTTGGCAATATCTGTATATCATTGAAGATATTGATAGAATAGCATTTTTGTTGGAATGATCAAGCAAGGGCTAAAATATTTATATTTATGTATTTGATAAATGTTTTAAATATGAATTCAATAATATATTATGAGTTTTTAAAATATACGCACAGTAAGCATTTTTAAGGAATATAAAGTTGGATTACTACTGAATGATAAAAATGTTAGCCAAGAATTAAATTGACCTTCACTAAGTACTTCGTTACGTAATAATTCCATCATTGTCGCTACACTTTCATCAGTTTGGATTAGTTGCATGGCGTCTAAAATCATATGTCTGAAATATTATAATGCAACATGATTTCAATAGAAGTGGGATTGCAAATGCTGCTAATGAAACATTTAGATACCTTTCGGGATTTTGAGATTTGCCTATCACGGAAATCATATCAGCTTTATTAAGTGTTTTTAACGCGGTTACTAAGTTTGAAAATAAGGTGGTAGCCCGATCTTCAACACCTGTACTTGTTGCCTCTTTCATTTCTTCTAGTATATTAAAAATTTCCTCATTAGATACTTTAGGCAGTTTACTTATTGTTTCCTCGTAAAGCATTGTGGTTCTTGTTTCAATTGGCGCTGAAAATATACATGAAGCGTGAATTATTATATAAATATGAGCCATAAGCAAAAATAATATTTAATGTGTTTGAAATAAGAAATATATCTATTATTAAGTAAGCCATGATAATAATAAAGATTGGTTCCAAGTACTATCTAAGTTTATCATAATAAAAAACGGATTAAAATATTTGCCACAAAATTTTGTAGAACCGGTAGTATCGCAAATAAAATGCATGCACGCTATAAAACGCCATAACAATGGCGATGAAATATGATCATAAAATTGAATTGTTTGTGACTATTGGGCCAGCGGTGGCGATGTCGCTTAGAACGTGGGCTAGCACCAAATAGTCCCGGGTTCGCTGGTTTGATTCCCGCTACCGCCAAGCCTGACATCAGGCAACTTTAATATCAAATTTCCAGTTGAGATCATAGATGTCAAAAATAGCCTCAAGTAAAAACCACCTCTCGTGAGTATAGTTTCATACATATAATTAAAATGTCAGCAAATACTTCTAGTATAGATCATAGTTCGTGTCATAATTGGATTGGACAATTACTGGGTTGCCATCCATTCAAGATTTATATAATAAGAAAAGTCAAAACAGTTACTGAATGTCCTAAGTATGACAGATTGTAATTAAAATAAAAACAATAAAAAAGAAGGCAATGACTATTTGGAATGTTGAATAATCGTTTCATTACCTCACATTATTGATAATGATTCTGAATAAGACAATTTGTGGCGTTATTTTTAAAATAACGTAATTATTAACACGAGAATTACGGATGTTGGTTATATACCTAATATTTTTACTAACGAGAGCCAATTTGACTCATGCAAGAAAATGTCACTTTTTGAAAAAAATAGTTCCAAGCCAATTTAAATAAAATGTTTATTATCAAATCATTCATAGAAAACATTTTTTCTTTTGGTCAAGTACATTAACGCCATAATTAGTGCTATTATAATTTGGAACAAGTATTCATATTTTTTTTCATTGCAATTTCAATTTCAATTTTTAACTTCCCGTAGGGTAGGTTATAGTAATCGCAAAAAAGTCGAAAATGAAAATTTTCATATATCTTTACGTTTCAGAAGTTTCTGAACATTTTGGCATACCTTAAAAAATTGATGTATGTGTGTGTGTGCATGTGCGGATACAATTTTTCGTCAACGATTCCAAAAACTGAATTTTCGAAATTTAAATGATTCAAAAAACATTCAATTCCGATTAATAAGGAGATGTGCTGATTAGTTTCTGGCAAAGGCAGGTTTAGCCGTTCAAAAGATACGGGTCAAAAAGTGCCAAAAATGTTAATTGAATTTTTGAGAGAACGGAGCGTCCGATTTGAATGATTCAAAAAACATTTTATTTGTATTGACGAAATGAAGAACTGGTGAAACTTGGGGAGGCAGGTCTAGCGGTTTCGGAGATCCAATGAAAAAAGTAAAAAGAATGCCATTTAACGGACAAAAATGATCATTAGACATATGCACATCAAGTTATCACATATTTTATAGATATTTTAATAATAAGAACAAATTTTGATCACTTTTCTATAGGTTCCGTACCAATGTTTATTTGTTATACTGACGCGATCTTTCATTTCTACGCTAACGTATCGCGATTGCTTTAAAAAAATTCAAAACTTCCAAAATATTTCAAAGGTTAAAAAGAAATTCAATGTTTTGAAATTAAATTTTATTCAAAAATTTTAGAAATCTCGAAAATCTATTTTTTCAAAGTTCTAGAAAAATTGAATTTTTTTAAAAAAATTATTTTTTTGTACAGGAAGTTATAATTAGCCTTAAGGGAAGTTAGCAATTTGCCTTAAGGGATGACGCCATGCACCACTAGTTATTGCGTCAAATTGGCTCGGTCCGTAAATCTAGTGTTAAACTAATTACAATGACAATCAATTCAAGTTTAATAACATAATACCGAAATACCATGTATGTCTGGTATCTGTTTTAGTTTCAGTTCTTTCCGTAAAACTAAAGTCTGCTGTACGGTGGTAACGGCTCCCGCTTGTCCGTTACTGAACGGTCGCAGTTTGTGTTTTTCTTGACAAGATGAACTCACCACTCGCTGATTATCAAGGGTTTGAGTACAGTTATGGTGACTCCTATAGCACAAAAATCCATTATACACCTTATCTAATAATATAATTACATTCTTGATACTTACGATATGACGGGCTTAGAATTTGGACTTGCATAATTGATTGACGGAAGTGAGAAGATCGTCTTCTTTCTAGAAGAACATTGCGTTAAATCTTTGAAACGACGTACTATTAATAATCCGCCATGGATTTCTGTTATGTGAAATCGAGTGAAACAGTCTCCGGATACATCACGCTTAAAAATTAGTACGATATTTAAATTTAATAGTTATGTGGATCTATAGGCCAATTCTGCGGTACCCCAGTCGATAACATAGTGTTTTATGGCAACGCTATGTTATCCTTCCTTCTTGATAATAAAAACTGTGTAAATACTTATTTAATGCTGGCGTATTTAACATATGAACGAACCAAGAAAGAATGTTAAGATAACTTCATCTTTTTGATGCGCATTTATAACATACGGTTTTATGTGTAAAACGCCTAATCGTTCAGCAATTGATAGACATTTTCAATGTTTAAACAACGCTATGTTATCGGCGGTGTTACCGCAGAATTGGCTCCCCAATTGCTGTTAAAATACAATGATAATTATATTGCAGATAATACTAGATAATTTAAAATTACTTTAATCCTACTGCTTATTATGTAATAATAAAAAACTTTGATTAAATTACTTCTTATTATAATTAAATAAATTTATTTAATATTCATTTTGTAACAATCCAGCATTTTCCTTCAAGATACAATGCCAAATGCCAGTATTTTTGAGACTCGTCCGTGATTTATCGCGTCTACGGCGATCGCCGAATAGAAAAGCTGAAGTATTCTTTGAGAACAGATTATGTGAACTGATTGAAAGTATAAAGCTATCGTTTAATGCAAATAATGTTATTTCATGTTCAGCAATAGTTTTGCTTTTTATAATAAAATATCACATGATAAATTATTATTCAAACGGCCAACCTGCTGACAAAAACTGAAATGTTTAATACATATGTGTGTGTGTGTGCCCATAATTATGAAAGTGGTCTAAGTCAAAATTTATAAAAAAAAAATGAGTTTATCAGTTAATTCATACCACATTAGTTTAAACTAAATGTATTCAATGTAATTTTTACGAAATTGTCAAAAATGAACCATTAGATAGTGGTTGTAATTTCAACATTATATGGAATTCATTTAGTGTTAATTACGAAAGTGGTTTAAGTCAAAAATTTAAAGAAATTATATAAACATCTTGAAAATGGCACGTGGCCTTCTTTGACGCGTTTCTGAACATAGATAAACAAGTATAAATAGATAGCAAACTGGACCGCTTTTCGATTATTAACTTCCCGTAGGGTTAAGTTATTGTAATGGGCCGAAAATCGGAATTGAAAATTTTTACATTTCTCGACGTTTTGAAGGTTTCTGAACGTTTTGGCATACCTCAGAAAAAATGGATGTGTGTGTGTGTGTATGTATGTATGGATACAAATTTTCGCCCACGTTTTCGGCCGTACGGATCAACCGATCAACCGATTAGTTTTTGGCAAAGGCAGGTCCAACCGTTTCGGAGATACGGAGCAAAGAATGCAGAAAATAGAAATCGAATTTTTGAGAGAACGGAGTATCCGATTTGAATGATCTAAAAAACATTCAATTAGTAATGATTGGGAGAAATGTTTATCAGTTTTTGGCAAAGGCAGGCCCAGCCATTTTGAAGATACGGAGCTAAATATGTAAAAAATGGCAGTTTTTGAGAGAACTAAGCGTCCGATTTAAATGATTCAAAGAACTTTCTGCTTGTCTTAACAAAATAATTGATTTTGGAAAAAAAATTTTGTTCCATTTTTTTTTTTTTTTTTTTTAGTTTTTTGTATATCGAAAATATTTCAGATTTTATTTTTAATTCTGACTATAGTTCTAATATACTTTACAAATAATTTCAACTCTGCAATTCAGTTTATATAATTCTTATAAATATTAGACAATGTTACAATATTTATAATAATCTATTTGAAAACATTTCGTTACGGTACGGGAAGTTCCAGCAATTTGCCTTAAGGCACGATGCCATAATTGCCTCAAGACAGAATTCCACTTACAGCTAGTTTTAATTTTAATTTTCCGCTCCTGCTACAGAGGCGCGACGAGTGTAGCATGAAAATTTACCCCTAGGTTCAATTCTAGATAAATCCAAATCCTAAGGTTCAATTCTAAGATAAATTCATATATAATATTGTTACTATAAATCATTAGAAGATACAATAACAAGAAGAGTAAAAAATACCGCGGGCGAATCTGTCTCTTGGCTACAAATTCAATGGATGAGATGTTTATAAAATGTATTATAAAACTTCTTTAGATGATTCTACATTTCACGTTTTGGATCTTTCACCTGAAAGATGAAGACCAAAAATATACGGGAATATTAAATTACTTCCATTATGCACCAGCATTAGACCAGTATCGGAAGAAAAATATAGATATTATGAGTTTACTACCGTACATCCCTCCAGTTTTTCAGGAACATTTTAAAAATCTTAAATACTCGAAATAATGATAAAAATGGATTACCGTTTAAAAATGCTCACGAATTATTTCAATAAAATTATTGTTTCAAATAAAACTCAAAGTTCTTTATTGATTTAAGTCATTTATAGGACATTCAGTTAATTTTGAAAATGGTCTAATTGTAAGTCAATTCAAACTTTAAAAACAATATTATCGTATGAAATTCACACAAAATTTCATATTCATAATAAATTTCCATTAATTAAGACTAATAAAATTAAAAATTAAAATGTCGCATAATGTAAAAATATATTTTAATTTATTCAAATGCAATGCAATGCAAATGCAATATCTTGAAACAAGAAATATATGACTTAGACCACTTTCATAATTATGGGCACATATGATTACGATAAAACGATGTAAATTTGTGTAATCAGTTCATAAATCAGTGCAAACAAATTGCAATTATTTTATTCCTTATTTTAAATAATTATTACGGCATTCTGCCGTAAATAAGACCAATGTTATGGCAAGGCTATGTCACGTATCGCTTCTCATACAAAATGGTATGTACTAAATACAGTCAAAATGGAATGTATTTGCTGTGCGATCAGGCGTTTTACAAATAAAATGCAACTTCACTCATTTGTTATTATGCCACATTACAAAGATGCGGTTATGATAAAGTGCATTTGATGTTTATGCGTTCTCTACATTAGGCTTTCTATCTAAAACGCCTGACTGTATTTAGTATCATTTTGTATGAGAAGCGCTACGTAACATCGCCTTTCCATAATATTGGTGTATTTAAGGCAGAATCCGCCCCTAAATTTATTAATTAAAAAATCCATTAAAAATTATTTTTCTAACTTTTAAATTTTTAATTCATTCATTATTTTTAAATTCAAAAGTTTTCAATTGATATTAGTTAAGAATCGTGCTGATTAGTTTTGGTAAAGATAGGCCGAGCTTTACGACTTCATTAAATACAAATCTTAAATAGAGTAAAGATCTTTACCTCATGTGCAACATGACTCTGCCTCATGTCTCCTTTGCCTGTCTGAAGGGCCGACAGAACGCCCCTTTTAAAGTTGACTATCCAGGGCGATTCTACGTCACCCTCCGTGGGACACAAAGCCTCCACCGCGCCTCGATGCATCGAGAAGGCAAGTGGGTTCTCCGAGAGCGCTGCCCCCACGCTTTCTGCCAATTCTGGGTCTACGGAACCGCCTGGACTTGAAAATACCACATCTGATAGCTGTTGGGAAGGAAAGGCAGAACGATGAGCGCGAGTTGTGTCGGATAATAACATGACAACAACTTTAGATATTTCATTACACAAGTACTCTCAGTTTTAATGCACAACATGCAAATACAAAACATTTTTTGAATAAAAAGTTAGAACTCAAATACTTTCTGCGAAGTGGTATTCAGCGTAGCGTAGAGTATTAGACACAATAATACCTTGCCAATAGAGTTTTTGCAGTTTTGTACCTTTTGGTTAACATTTGAAAAATTGTCCATATAAATCAATTCTTATGTAAACTGATGTTTTTAGCGCAACCGAAATGTACGAAATCATCGTAAACTGTTGAAATTTTCGATTTGCTTGTTTTACTCCAGCGATTATTTATTAAATCATTTATTTATTATTGGGCATATGTTATTTTCTCAAAAATTGAAAAATAAATAGTCATGACAAGTTCAATCACCCCTCAATTCAATTCAATCACCCCTCAATTAAAAAAAATTTGCCACTCCTCCATCAACTACATCAATACAAATAACATATATCAAACAAACAACTATCTACTTATTGGGTGTTTGGAAAGTCACTTCGTTTTTTTAGACCCTTTGCTAAACGATTTTCGTATAACATACAAATGCTTCATTAAATTATACATTGACTATTAATGTTGAATATCTTTCGTAATATTTCTGGGAGTAGCAAAATTCGGGGATCATAAATTTTTAACTTCCCGTAGGGTAAGTTATAGTAATCGCAAAAAAATCGAAAATGAAAATTTTTATATATCTTTACGTTTCAGAGGTTTCTTAACATTTTGGCATACTTTAGAAAAAATGGATGTATGTGTGTGTGTATGTGTGTGTGTGTGTATGTGTGTGTGTGTGTGTATGTATGTATGTATGTACGTGTGTGTATGTATGTGCGGATACAAATTTTCGTCGACGATTTCGGGAACACGGATCAACCAATTTGAATAATTCAAAAAACATTCGATTCGTATTGATAAGGAGACGTGCTGATTAGTTTTTGGCGAAGACAGGTCCAGCCGTTCCAAAGATACGGGGCAAAAAGTGCCGAAAACGGTAACTCAGTTTTTAAGAGAACGGAGCGTCCGATTTTAATAATTCAAAAAACATTTGACTTGAATTGACAAGATGAAGAATTGATCAAATTTTCATGAGGACAGGTCTAGCGGTTTCGGAGATCTAACGAAAAAAGTAAAAAAAAATGCCATTTGGCGGTCAAAAATGATCATTAGACATATGCACATCAAATCATCAGATATTTTATAGAGATTTCAAAATAAGTATAAATTTTGTTTGCATTCCTATGGGTTCCGTACCAATATTTATTCGTGAGACGGCGACGCGGCGCTTACGCGCTTTGACATTTTGTCTCTATGCAGTTAAAGCAATACGATTGCTCTGAAAAAAGATCTTCCAAAATATGCCAAAATAAAGAAAACATTATTTTTTCCAAAAAAAATTAAAAAAAAAAAAAAAAATTAGATTTTTTTTTGAAAAATTTTTTTTTCAAAAAAAAGTAATTTTTTGTTTAATTTATAGTTTCTCAAAAATCTTATTTTTACGAAGTAAATTTGTTTTAAAAATGTCAATCGTTTTTAAAAAAATAATAATTTTTGGTACGGGAAGTTACAGCAATTTGCCTTAAGGCACGATGCCTTAATTGCCTTAAGACAGAATTCCACTTACAGCTAGTTTGGTGATTATTGGCAAAAAATAAATCAAAGTGCTTTTTGACCTCCTCATTTGAAGTAAATGTTTCACCGCCTAAGAATTCTTCTAGCGACCAGAACAAATAATAGTCCAATGACGCCAGGTCTGGATAATATGATGTGTTTAGTACCATTGTGTGTGTAGCATTCAAGCTGTAAGACCTTTTGGCGATTGACCAAACTTGTGTAAGGTCGCACGTCGTCTTGATGCAATACTACACCTTTTATGTAGAATCAGTTAGTTTATTCAGCTTATAACAGTAGACAATCGAATTAACCGTTATGTTATCCAGAAAAGCTGGAAAAACAATTTCCTCACAATTCCACCAGAAATACTATATCCCCTTTTCTGGCGAATATCGTCTTTGCAACTGTTTTGAGTCTTCTTCATTGTTTCATAAGAAATTGCACATAATGTATTGTGCAATAGGTAAAAACTTGCTTTAAAAACTGATCATTTTCATGACGTTTCAGAGGCGAATCCCAGACATCAATGCAGAGATACACGTTTCTTTCTATGAGAACCTGGGAAACTCATGCTTTGAACTTCGAGGAAATTTCCAGACCTTTAAATTGGCCATTAACTATTGAATTTGATGAATCTCTAAACTCAGTGCAACATCACATGTTGTTATTTGCCAGTTTGCATTAGTGCATTCTCGATATCAATACACTCGGAACAAAATTTAACAAACCTGTTCTATCAACACGTGTTTACCATACACATCGGTCAATCTCATTTTGGCTTAAACATCATTTTTACCTTTTCTATGGCAAAAGAGTAAATTAAGTCGAAAATGTTGCTTATTTCTTACCTTATTTAAAGTGGCACTTTTTAAAAACTACTACGTAATTAATTAGAATTTTTTACACACAAACCTTAATATAGAGTAGAGCGGGTCTGCTGGTAAAAAGGTCTACCACCAATGTCTCAAAATCAACTAAAGTTAGGAAGGCATAATAGAAAGTTGAGGAAAAAAGATGTATAACCAGCCATCACCTTGATTATTACGACGTTGCTATCAACGTTTGAAAATCTATAACAAAAGAATTTTCTCTCGTTGTTAGTATTTTTGGTTTTGCGCACTCTTGTTTAGTTTACGAGACCTTAATATAACTTTTAGGTATACGTTATTTAATTGTTTTATAAGATGTTATTTTTAAGTTAGATACATCAGTTTTTTTTATATAACCTCTATAAAAGTTTACATATGGGAGGGATAAAAATGACCAACTGAAACTTCACCCTGGAAAAGGTGTAAGCAATATGAAAATAGTAAATAAAACAGTAAATTAAGTTAAAAAAGCGATTTTGTAAGAAATAAATTGAATAAATAGTTTTTCCACTTTTGGTGATAAATACTTCTGATGAAATACCAAATCAAAGTTATATGCGGTGTAATTTTTGTAAAAAATATGCTCATGAAATTTTATTTTGCATTTGCTAAAAAATCAAGCCATTATTTCGTAAAATTCCTGCTGTTTGAAATACATGTTTTATTAGCACATTTTCTATAAAAATTGCACTGAACACTCCAGTGTCCACTTCTATTTGGAAATTTGTCAGAAGAATTCATTATCAGAGTTGGAAAAAGAAGTAATATAATTTATCTCTGTGAAACTGCCTTTTTAACTTAATTTACTTTTTACATTTTGTTTACACCTTTGTCAGTGTAAACTCTCAGTTGCTCCTTTTCACCATAACTACAAGTTAGCTTTTATAAAGAAAACTGTTGAATCTAACATAAAAATAACAATACATATTATTAAACAATTAAATACCGTATACTTTAAAATCATATACAAGTATCGTTTAGTAGACGTTTCGCTCGTGATAGCGGCATCGTTTGGATTTAGGGCAATGAATGGATACACATCTTGTGTCACCTACTTTAACACAGTAAAGTTGAAAAACTCTATACTTCACTTGTTTGTTGAGATAATGGTGATTGGAGGACCTTTTCACCGGCAGACTTTTAAGCTCCGCTCTGCTATATTTTATAAGCCATTAATGAATTGTTTGAACGTATTTTGAATCTAGAATGCATATAATAAACTAAATAAATTTAGTTGTATTTTGAGTCGTAGAGTAAATTTACCTGCAGAATGTATTCGCATGGTGCCGCGACATGTATGGTAGCTACGGCCGTGATGCGGAGCCGGCTGATTTCGTTGTTCCCTTCGATTCCGTTTATGAATGTGTCCGACTCCGCCGTGTAGCTGTACACGTAGCTCGACCCCGGACTGTAAATGTTAGTCCTCTCATTTTCTGAAAATTTAATTTAAACACTCAGTAATATTATTATACAAAAAAATCGAGTATCTCTGTAAATATAGGTAGAGCAGCTAGATGCTTGATGTAACAGTTTTTATTTTTAAATTAATATATCTTAAAATCCACTGATTATTTTTTCACAAAATAAAGAGATGGCTGGTTGCAGTAACTATTTCTCTATCGAATCAAGTAAAACTTAAAGCAAATTTCTGGAACTTCTCGTACCGTAATTAAACATTCGAGGCATGAAAATAATCAATAATTGTTTTTAATAATTTCAAATAGATTATTTATTATAAATACATACTGTAAATTTATAAGAGCTTATTAAATCGGACGACGAGCGTATTTTATAATCAACTTATGTGTAAGTTTACAAGAGTTTGAATATTTTTTAAATTTGATTTTTTTGATGATTTTAAGTTTTTTTCATTATTTTGAAGAAAATTTAAAATTTCGAAATTTTTTGGAATTATTGGAAAAATATATTTTTTAAGTTTTTTGAGAATTCGGAAATTTTTGAAAATACTCGATTTTTTTGAAAGTTTCGAAATATTCTCAAATTTTTGTAAGAAATCCATTTTTTTAATTTTAATATTTTTTTTAATTTTTCAAAATTTTGATTTATTTTTAAAATGATGAAAAAATTTAAAAATTTGAATTCGAATAATTTCGAATTTGAGTTTGAATTTGAAGCATCACTAGTTATATATTTTTACATGTGTACAAAATTATATCAATACTCGTAAGTTATTCACCAATTTTAATAAACAAATATTTCAAATCTTTGACTATATGATACTCAAACGCCTTCCAAAGTGATGGCTTGTTATACATATTTTTACCTACTATCAAATATTGTTAGAATTTTTTTCTAACTTGTCTTTGAGATATCGGTGGTGAACCTTTTTATTCGCGGATCTTTAAACCCCTACCCTATATATAAATAAATTGGTGTGTGTAAATCACTTATAGCCGTAAATAATTATAATAAATAAATTCAAAGATTATATTTTATAAAGATTATAAAATGGAAATTTTTTCTTACCTTTGCAATATGCAGCGCATTTGTGAATTTTCTGCGTTGGAACTGAAATAGAAAACAAACAAGTTGACAAAAGTTAAATATTAACGATATATCGATTTTATAATTGAAATGTCGTTTACTGATATAATATTCTTAGTATGTATCAGTTTGCAATAATGCCACAGAGTATCAAATAAAATTTAATAAACAAATAAAATTAAAGTGCGGAATCAACATTTTTAATTTTTCTCAGAATTGAATTGAATATAAAAATAAGTCAAATTAAAAATTTATCCATAATCGCTAAAATGTACATATTATGCTTTACGAAAATATGAACGTATATGTATATGTAAATGTATATTACATATATATATATATATATATATACACCTAAGTCTGTTTTTACACGGAGATTGGTTCCAGAAGAATCCGTGTAAAAAAAAAAACGTGTAAAAAAAGACATTGATCTTATACAAAAATGGGTGATTTGTTCCTAATCTCTAAAACCTATTAAAATTGGTGAAAAACAAGAATTTTTAAGAACAAGAATTAAATTAGTGCTATTCACATTTGCTTTGACCAGTAAAAATTGTTTGTACGCGCTAAAGGGGAATTCACTTAAATCTTTAAGCTAGTGTTCGCAAACTATCGATACTATCGATGGTTTCAGACTTTTTTTTCTTTCATAAATACTTTTTTGTGATATGAACATACTTCGCAAAAATTTAATTTGACAAAAAAAATTTAGGTACATAAAATTTCAAATCGTGCTAAATGGAATAAATTCGTGTAAAAAAATTAAAAATATTCAATTTTCAAACCGTGTTATATCAAAACCGTGTACAAAAAGACCGTGTAAAAACAGACTTAGGTGTATATATATATATATATATATATATATTTCAAAGTAACTAGCAGCCCATTCGTCGAAATAAAAAAGGTATAAAGTATAAAAACTTTTATTTATACGTTTCGACACAAGATGCGTGTCATCATTCAGCAACTACAACAATTTGAAAATTTTATTAACTAATATAAACAACAATAAAAATTAATTATAGCATAGAGAAACATTATACACACCACAGGACAAAAACACTCAACAAAAATTTATTTTAAAAAATTAAACTTAATAACATATTAGAGAAAAAAAAAAAAAAAAAAAAAACAACAATTTTTTTTTCTCTAATATGTTATTAAGTTTAATTTTTTAAAATAAATTTTTGTTGAGTGTTTTTGTCCTGTGGTGTGTATAATGTTTCTCTATGCTATAATTAATTTTTATTGTTGTTTATATTAGTTAATAAAATTTTCAAATTGTTGTAGTTGCTGAATGATGACACGCATCTTGTGTCGAAACGTATAAATAAAAGTTTTTATACTTTATACCTTTTTTATTTCGACGAATGGGCTGCTAGTTACTTTGAAATATGTTTCAACGTCGAAAAAACTATCAAGATATATATATATATATATATATATATATATATATAGATATAAAGAATGGGTAGTACTGCCCTAGGGCAGGTCCGTGAGCTGAGTTAAACTCCAACTCGATTATTGCTCGGAAGAAGTAGTGTGAGAGTTTTTCCCATTTCCATTTCACACCGCAGTACCCGAGATGGGCTAAATATATATATATATATATATATATATATATATATACATATATATTGTATGATTCTGAATTCGATGTTGACATATGTATTAACAAAGTCTAATAATCGGGCGTAACATCAATTAAAAACATGAATTTTTTTCAAAAATTTATTTTAAATCCATACGTTTCATTTTAACACACATTTTAAATCCTAGCCTTCATTCAGTGGAAACTAAAATAAAATTAAAAACTAAAACAATTGAATTGAAGAGAAAAGAAAAAATAAAATAGTAAATAGTACTTACAATTAGTTGATCTTAGTGTTAAATTGGAAAATTTTAATAATCCATGGTATCAGGATATGGTAATGCACTACACTATGTATTATAAACACTAACTTGAAATTACACAATATTTTCACAAAATACTAATTTTAAAAAATCACAAATGGATAGTGTGTTATTCGTAGACTGGTTAAAGATGTAATGGAAAAAGACCATTTTAAAAAATATTTTTACCAAGATTCTACACATGTGTAGAACGAATTGCGAATCCTTTGCGCAACGCTTTTATTGTTTTGTAAGAAATTTGGAAATGTTATCTAAATAGAAGAGATTTGTGTCGCACAGCGTGTTAAGTTCATTCCGTTTATTTATTGTCTTATTGTTATAAATAGTTAAGAAAGATCACTCTATAATTCTTCGTTTAAATAAATTTTATTCGAATTGTAGTACAGTCGGTTTAGAAAAGTCCATATTGTGTTTTAAGGTATAAATATGGTCTGCAAGTACAGTTTTGAATTGTTTTGGGTTTTTTGAATTGTTTTTATGTTGTTGTAACCGTTTATTCAAGTTCTGGCTAGTTTCACCTATGTAAATTAAATTAGAATCTAAACAATTTATTTGATAGACGAGATTTCTGAGTCGTTCGATATTAAAAGGGGTTTTTGTTTTGGTAAAAATAGTGCTAGTAGTTGTACTAAAATTGGTTACCAGTCGGAGTCCAGATTTATAAAAAAGTTTTTTTCCAAGGAACATACAATTCTTTAATGTATGGCAAACATATTACACCAGAATGAGTTTCTGAGTCAGGTAAATTGTTATGTACTGTGGAATTGTCCATTTTATTCAAAAGGTACGTTCGTCTGTTACTAGTTACGGAATTTATAAGTTTTAGGGGATAGGAGTTATCTGTTAGAATTTTTGTAATTAAATTGATGTTATTGTCCCAAAATGTTTTGTCCGATAGAAGTATTGCGTGGTCAGTTAGATTTATTATAGTACCTATTTTCATTTTGAGTGGATGATAAGAAAAGTAATTAAGGTAACGTCCAGAGTTAGTTGGTTTTTGGTACCAATTTGTTTTAGTTTGTTTTCGTAGTACGTATAAGTTTTATGTCTAAGAAACTTATCGAGTTCATTGTCTCCAATTCTACTGTAAATTTTAATTTTTTATTGACGTTATTAAATTATCAATTATCATAGTGACATCATCACTAGGGATACAAGTGATAATGTCATCTACATAACGGTAATGAAAAATATTTTATTGGAATTTTTAAAAATTATATTTTCAACAAGAAGTTGTAAAGATATTTCTGCTAGAGATGGACTTGCTGGGGACCCCATTGGCGCCCCAAAAATTTGATAATAGAAAGAGCCCATTGAATTCAAATAAGTGTTAGAGACAATGAACTTGACAGTTCCCTGAAC
>NW_020539490.1:0-24226 GCF_003426905.1 Ctenocephalides felis
AAATAATTTGAATTTTGCAATTCAGTTTATATAATTGTTATAAATATTGGACAATTTTACAATATTATAATTATATATTTGAAAACATTCATCATTCGTCGAACATTTTGTTACGGTACGGGAAGTTCCAGTAATTTACCTTAAGGTACGATGGCATACACCCCACTAGTTAAGAGTATTATTCGAGTAATATAGGAGATATATATTTAAATTTGTGGAATTTGCATATATGTTCCTAATTTGAGTTTCTAATTTGGATCAAAATTCATTCTAAAAAATTACTCTATGATGATTAATGATTCTCTTCATGATATTAGAATAGAACTGAAATTTTGTTAAAAAGAAATTCGTTTCACTTACAAATTTAGTGCTCCATCTAAAAAATATATAAAAGAGAAAATCATGGTTACCTGAATTTTAGTATGCATATTGAATTTCTAGAAGCTACATTTTTGTTATATGTACAATAAAACTTTCAGAATTAGAATTTAATGTTGGCATTAATATCGTTATAATCATTTTTTTCTCATTCATCTTATATTAAATATTTTATAATCTTGACATATAATTCTTGTTTTTGCAGTAAACGCAAAAAATATTACTAATCTCATAAACAGTGTTATGATAATATGATAAATGCAGAGCTAACTATGTTCCAAGTGAATTAGCCATTCTTCGGTATTACTACATCACATTGAAAATATATTATCAGTATTAAAGAGAAATTCTGAAAATAAAAGTATATGAAATATAGATAGGGGATCTATGGGTTGCATTCTAAAATAACACACGTAGTTAAGAAATATCATCACTTTGAAGTACTTTATTTGTGAACTAAAACTCCAAAATAATCATTTCTCCAGATCGAAGACATGACAATAATTTTATAATCACAGTGACAAAGAAATACCATTGCAAAATATTCAACTAATATGATACATAATCGTAGCGTAGCGTAAATATTGAATCTCACTATACACCATTTTATTTTCAATTTCTCATATAAGAATAAGTATCATTTACCCTTGGGTCATTAGCCCTCCTGCTAAAAGGAGCCGTTTAATCAAGTCGTCCTTAGAGCAGATCCCGAAACGACCCTGCCTCTTATCGCCCTAAATAAACAGAAATTCTCATTCTCAACACATTGCCACACAAAACGCTTTTGCACAAGTCTCAGATGACTGATGGGCAAACGTTTAAGGATTAGACTCCTTTCAGATGTTGGACGTTTTTTGTATTACAGTAATATATGTGCATATATGGAGAGCATCTTAAAAGGCACTTCTTGATCCGTTGAAGTAATAACAAGAAAATCTTTGGTGTAAATTAGGTACTAAGTATGGGCCAATCTAGATTCATATTTTTGGATGTGGGACACAATTAAATTTTGGTGCATTTTGTAGTGTTAAGTAGGATGGAAGTGGCATCTATATTTGTAGGATTCATAATTTTTGGATGTGGTGACACAATTAAATGTTCGTGCATTTTGTAGTCCCTTAAGTAGAATGCAAGTAGCATCTATGGAGCTTTTTGATATATTTGAATGAAACCATTTCTAAACTATATTTCTTATTAATAACAAGTCACCATAAATATTTCTCTTATGATATATAGCTTTATATTCATCATAGACAATGTTTACGATGGATCGTCAATGTGTCATGTATCAGAAGTGTCGTTCTCAAATGAGGCGTAAATTTTATGTTTCTTGATATCATAAAATATTGGCATACCATTTGGAATTGAGGAGAATTCCACGTTTAGCTTTCAAGGAAAGCTCTTAGTGATAGATAGATCGAACAATATATCTTGTATAGAATGAGAAATATGTAAAACCGACATTTTTTATTTGTTTATCCTTAAAATTCGAAACAACTTTAATTGAAATATTTTAATTCAGATGTTATTTATTGTGTTCAATGTAAATATAAAACACAAAAAATTATCTATACTTTTATATTTACATTTATACAACTTTAGTGTGTATATGTGTAATACTAAATAATTACCCATATTTTTATATTTTAAGATATAAAAATTAATTTTAAATAAAATTAACCATTTAAAGACTTTCAAGGGTTTAAAGGGATCCAAAGTTTCAAGTCAGCTTTATTAATGTTTCTAAAATAAATAGTTGTACTGTTAGATTGTTTTTTTTAAATATATTTCCCTTCCTAATTAAACTTTTGAATTCGTATTTTTATAAATTTAACGATATTTTTTAATACAGTTTTCAAACGATAATGACTTTATACACATTTCCATTAACTTACTAAGTTTCTCTATAAGAAGGAAACAAAAGCTTCTCGCTATAAATTTAGAAGAATAAAAAATCAGTATGAAAAAGTTTTATTTTCAGTTTATACAGCTCACTACTGTTAAATAACTCTTTATGTAATTATATTTTAATATCTGAGATAACTAGTAAAGCAAACTTTACCAATAGAGTTTGTTGAACCTTCTCGCAATTAGTTAAAGAGCTGGGGAATTGCAATAATAGAGATAATTTTATAATTTTGATTGAGAATTAGCATAATGAAAATTAAGTGTTTGTTAGTAGTAAAAAATTTGAATAAATTTTTATGATTTTGTCCATGAGACTATAAAATTTTATATAGTTTTTCATCAAAATATATACATCATCAAGATATAAATATCATCATCTTTGTATGCAAAAAAATGTGGAACGTCTAGCACAGGAAACTATGTTCTTATATTTCTTTCCTCTTACAAATATTACATCTCTCGTCTATTTTCGTCTCCAATCAGATAATTGATGTAAAAAACTTTGCTCAGCGATGGCGATATTATTCTCTTTATATTTTTTGCTTCATTTTGCTGTCATTTCATATTTATTTCGCATTTCTTGGATGATTTCGCGGCACTGATAGCGCGCTAGTTCCAAAGACACTGAGCAATTAATCTTATTTATGCCGGAGAAATGGGTAAGAAGTTCTATTACTTCTTGAAGTGAACGAATAGAAGACATGAACTTTTGAACCATTATATGTACCATTTACACTAATGTAAAATCTTTTTTTGTGTTATATTTCATATCACAAAACAGATATCTATACAAATCCAAACGGAAATGCGTTACGGCAGATAAGAGTCGAGTGCCAATATTCCTTGATAATATTGATTAGTAAGATTAATGATTAGTAAGTTTATTGATTAGAAATTATTTTTATATTTTCGTGGTTTCTATAAATCTTTGAAGTTACTAAAATGGAAAATATGTTAGGCGAAGGGCGAGGCAGTTATTACAGCTGCTCAAAGAATGAAATTAAATCACCAGCAAAAAAGTAAAAAAAAAATTACAAGCAATCAATGAATGTATGTTAATTTTAATTTCATGAAGTTCTTCAAACACAATTACATGATGAGAGTTGTTGCAAAAACAATATTTTTTAGGCGTTGTTTAATATAATCCACTGTATGAACAATTATTAAAGAGTTTATTAATCAGCAAATACTTCATTTCTCTAATGAATGTTTATTTCTAAATGCTAATTACAATGACAAACCGACCAAATCATATTTGAAGTATGACTTTAATTACATTAGCGTGTGATCCTTACGCGCACTTTTTTTTATTCCAAATTATCCTTTTATTCATTTTCAAAAATAATGTCTCTTATGAACAAATATTTTACATAATGCTACATTTTACAACAATTTTGTATAAGTTATCTATGACCCCGGCGAAGAGGTTTCTCCTTGGAATGCATATCACAAAGTACACCAGTTTGTCGTATAATTCGATAAGCGTTGCATAAACATACGAGCACGAAGCCAGGCAATTGCGGTGTTGATTCAGTCAGCATTGATTTCACAATATTATGCAACGAGACAAATATATACACATGTGCAATCGTCGTATTCGACATGAAATGTTTGAATAGACTTGGCTTCATGTAAAGGATCAATATTGGACAAAAATTATTAAAGCTTCTAGAAATTTGTTTTTAGTCTGGTGAATTTATATTATATTCTATAGCATTTTCCATTTTATTTTCATAAGTCTAGCTGTATAAATGTTTGGGTGAAATTAAAATTAATATCGTTACTGACATTGATATATAGTATAAATTTCTTACAGCACCATATCGACTGTTTCTATAAACTTTCACTAACGGAAATTAAACATAAATACTAACGTCGCGATGAAATCTTCGCGTGATGATCATCATTAGCGCAATTTGTGCGATATCTCTTCCCTAGAATGAATTTCTTATATATATATATATATATATATATATATATATATATATATGTATGTATGTATAGGTATATATATCTATATCTATATATAAAGTGAAAATACTCAAGTGGATTGTTCTTCGTCTGGTCGATGTTTTATTTTTTATTTCCTTGACGATTCATTTTTACTCTATCTTGCAATTGCAACATGTTTTATGGATTTGCAACTTTAAATCATTGTGTTGTATTTATGGATATTAAATCAACATATATCACTCTTTTAATGATTAACCATGATAAAATCATGGGATAGATGTGAATGTATTCATTTATATACTTGTTCTGTATCAAACTGGTTGCAACAATTTCATATACCAATATTTTAATTTGGATCGTCTTACATCATTTAGAGATTTTTTGAAATATTTTTATTAGGTTTTAAAGTCATTACTACTTTTATATAAGCTAACTTATCGACTAAAACTAATACTAATAGTAAATATTAAAATATTAACTAAAATATCATGACTAAATTGTAACATAAGAGCTTTCATACATAAGATTTATAGTGTGAGAACATTTAAAGGTTGGAGATAAATGTCAACACAAATTTGTGTTAAAATGTTAAGTAGTAAAAGAAATATAGGGTAAAAGATATGTTGTCCTATATTATATGTTTCATAAATTCAATAATAGTCGAATAAGAGTCGGACGCTTTCAGTGTTATGCTTCCCGTGTTCATTCTACTGTGTGAAATGTACAAGGCGTCTCCACCGGATTTATAAGTTAGACACATTTATATAAAAATATCTATCGTTTTTTCTTAGAATGTGTTATAATAGAAGGTAAAATATGTTTTAATCTTAGTAAATATCCATGTTTTATCGTAAAATATAATAAATATTTAAATTATTTATTACAAGGTAATGGCTTAGTCCATCTATCGAATATATTCTGCTTTTCAAATTAATCATAAACAGTTATATATGTTTTATATAGTATTATTGGTGAAATATATTCTATTGCAACAAATTCAGTGCTAGGATACTGCAAACCTATGAATGATTTTAAATAAGATTTAATTTCTTCAATCGTATAAAAAGGAAATAGTATCGTAAGTTTGATCTTCAGCAGTGTATAACTACAACTTTAGATGTGACAGAGTAGAGATATGTGTGTAAACTTTTGCAGAAGTGTATGTGAATGTGTCTCGATTCGGGTCGTTTCCGGGTATTGCATCAACGAACCCGGAATTAGATTTCAAAGGAATCCGGTTCCGTCATACACACCGGAGGTGAATTTCACTCCTTTATACATAGATATGCCGCATTTTGGAAAGCGCAGAAGTACTACATATAGATCCGAATATAAATTGATATATATATATATATATATATATATATATATATATGTGTTATATATGTAGGTATAATTTTTTGCACATCTGTTGTTTGACACTTTGAACTATTCACGCTCAGTGCATCTATGGTGCCGAGCTTGTGCAATACGTTTGTTACTGGAAAAAACATATAAATTTTTTACTCTGTCATACATTGTATATGAATCCACTGGCGTTGCTATGCGTAATTTTCCAGTTAACTCGTGCGACAATGTTGGCACGACTGTTCCATCAATTTCAGGATTTTGCGCCTGCAAAACGTTTTAATTAAAGATACTGGTAAAACATAATTGCTAATTTGTACGCAGTCATTTCAACAAAGATACTAGGTTTTTATAGTGGAAGTTAATGCATGTTACTCTAGTGCTTATGTTTTCTGCAAAATGATTTTTATCATTTATCATTCCGTTATTGTTACAAAAATTTATTTTCTTCAACAAACAAAATACCTGCAAAACAAACTTTACACATACATTGTTGCCTTGAAATACTCAATCGATAAACTTTACACAAAACGTTCAATATATATGAGAATCCAGAACAAATAATACTAGGAGCTACGGTTTGTAATTTCGATACAAACAACCGCTATCGGTTATGACCACATCCGTACATTTTTAGCTTGGCGTTGTACAAATAAAAATCATTTGATGTTTCAAATAATTCATTGAAAACAAATCATGGATGTAGAATTCCGATTTTGAGTATGATACTTTTTATGATATATTTTTGGACAATAAAAATCAATCATTTCATAGCAAAGATTTCAAATTGGTTGACCTATTTACATGTCATAAGTTTGAAAAAATTGTAAATTGAAAAATTAATTTAAAATTAGTTGATGGTTAAATCATTATCATGGTTAAATCAATACTACTTCATAATCTATATTTGGTATAATTGGAGTGGAAGAAAAGTCAAATTATTCACAAAATATTGTATAATAGGAACTTTCCAAGCCAATTTCAATTTCTACCTTGCAATTATCAGGCGTAGGCACTTCAGGATTTACTGTTAGAATGATCAGCATTTTTGCGCTCCATGAAGAATGGTCTGGTTATCAGTATTAAAAGTGTGGTTGAAGAAGAAATATATTCAGAAACCTTGGTTTTCGAACCTGAAACATTGAAACGTGTTATTGTGTTGTTTCATAAATATTAAGTACTTTACCCAATATAGCATAGGTCACAATCGTTACAATTCGTTTTGTTAACTATATCAACAGTATGTCAACAACCTTATAGTTACGAGTTGTAAATTTGAAAATAGAAGAATTCGAACTAAATATATTAATCCTCTCAACTATGTTTAGTACATTTGGTGTGAAAAAACATGTAATATTTATCCCAAAAATATTGCGTAGGAGGAACTTTCCGAAAGCAATCAATGTCGAACAATGTAATCTAACATGATCCGCTGCTCTGCAGACCTCTCGATATCAGACACATAATCGATTGCCCTGTCAGCTCGTTCGTCTCCTGCGGCAAAAACCTGGCAGCATTAATATTCTGTGGATGCAATCCAAAAAAAAATCGAAAAATATGGAAAATAATAATACACACACGAGCACATATGACAGCGGCAATTTTTTCGAGCTTTCGGGGATGTAACAGATCGGAAGTTGATAGTGATGAAAATTGAAGTTTTTTTAAATTCATTCATTGCGAAAAACGTGATTGGAATTTGAAAGATCTTGCCTAACGTGTTTTTAAAGTGGATGGGGTATGGAAACTTTTTATATGGTGAAATGCAATATACATTTATATATAATCCATAAGTGATTTATATATGTTTGTATTCCAATCGAACAGATATTTTGTTGGGTAATGTACATTACCATGACATTTCTGTTTTGTAAAATTGTATCCATACATATATACATACACACACATCCATTTTTTCTGAGGTATGCCAAAATGTTCAGAAACCTTCAAACCGCGAAGAAATGTACAAATTTTCAATTTCGATTTTTGGACTATAACTTACCCTACGGGATGTTAATAATGGATCAATCTAAAGGACAAAAGTCTAAGTTTGACTAAAAGTTCATATTCCTAGTCGTGTTTGTATATGAGTGTGTTTGTAAACAAAAATAATCCATCATGCTACAGGACAAAATACAAGTGTTTACTGTCATATCCACAAATGCTGCATGAAAAATGCATTAGACAACATTATTTCCATTCTGAAAACCCACTGAGTTCATGTTTGACGTTTGAATCAATGAAATATTTATATTTTTCGAGCGTCGCGTGACTCGTCAATTTAAATATTACGACAAGGTATTATTTACTCATAATACAGGAATAAAAAACTGACAAATTCTGTATAAAATTAATATTTTGCATATATATTTTAGTAATTGAATTTAAACTGACTATCTGGTCACTTCAAGTTGTTCAATGATAACACAAAACACCAGAAATTTAACCGATTTGGCTACATTGCGGAGTTGGTATTAAAATCGATCAGAGATTTTATACTTCTTTTATATATATATATATATATATATATATAATTCCTGTATACTTATATTTAATAAATATAAAAGTCGGCCAATTCTTATTTCTCTGTGCATCATATCAAATTAAATTTCAGCCATTCAGATTTTTAATAAAGACATGAATAGAACCTGTGTAGGCACTTTTGATATGAAGCAAATGAAACGAAAACCAAATGAATGAATCCAAAAAATTCAATAACACAACTTTTTGCGTTTTCATTTCAAGATCGAAAAGTTTTTCTCTGATACGATAGAAAAAGGCATCGTGAGCGATTTGTATATAATACTTATTGACTTAAAGCGCGTTTCTTCGTAAAGTTTCGAGGATTTTTGAAATATTATTTCTTATTATGTCAACTTGGACAATTTAATGTGATTCAACTTGTAAATATCTGCTGATTTTATATATCATTTATTTCTATTAAAATTTACTACTATTTTTATTCATATATCCTTTATAAATAGCTTTGCCTCTTATTTTTAATGTATCTATTATTCATTTGCTTATGTTGTAAATTCCAGTTTCAACATTTAAAGGACTTAAAATAGATTTACTATCACGTGGTTTTATGTATTCGAATCCGATTTTGGGTTTAATTAAATTTGACCATTATTAGAGAATGAGTTTATATAGCGGAATTTAACATGTAGAGGCTCTTTCACTAGATTTGGTTTTGATTGTTCTACATTTAATCATTGCAATGATGATTGATCACTATTACAAAGTATTTTCAACTCTCATCAAAAGCAGGTTTAATTCGGAACTTATTGGCAACATAAACTGATTGTTGAGAGATATTTGAGAGATCGTTTTATGTAATTTTTATATTGATATATTAAATACATTTTCTATATTACATAAATTTCGTCATTTATTTTCCAAGCCTGACGTTTACCTGACCTGATATATAAGCTAATTTGCTGAACCCGCATAAGCCCAATGAGAAGAATTCTCTTTAAGAACATAAAAGGACACGCAGTACATTACCGGACTCATAAGCTGGATTTGGTCTCAAAGGTCTAATTTATACGAGCGAGCAGTTTTTTCCTAAAAATAATACTCGTGTTTTATTGTACTTTTATATGGGATCTTGGAAATTCTTCAAAGATAGAGGTGGAAAAAGTTGCTTAGGAACGAGCAAAGTAATGAATTTATCCTTTTTTGTAAAAAAATCTAGAAATAATAAATTTGATTTTAAATTACGTAAATCAAAACTCAAAGTTTTGTTTGTTAATTTAACTTCACATATTTTACCAAATAATTAAAGCAAAAACATTCACGACTGGATTATATTACTCTTTTTCAAAATTTACATCACGAGGTAATTTTTATTCAATTTGTTCGTATACTTATTTCAGCAAAATTCTTCCAAGCTAAGTTATTTAATATTTACTAGGATAATGTGTTGCGGCTCTTGAGAAGGCGTTGATTTGTTAGAAAAGCCAAAAAATGCGGTCGTACGCCCAACTAACGAGTTTATTCATGGGGATTTAGTATTATTATCCCTTTGGGTTTAACAATGCTTACATATACCAACAAAACCTTGAAATCTCTAGATAAAAAGGACTCTGTAATCTAAAATACATATATACGAATGCACAACATAAATGATATACAAGTTTGTACAAAAAATAGTGAATAATTATAGCGTTTATATTCTACTAAAATAAAATTGAAAAAAAATTAATCACTGAGTATAATTAATTCAAAAAATTAACAAGTTAATCGACACGATAATACCAAAAAAGTCATATGGGCCATGGTAACTTCATCAGGTAATTTAGTTAAAAATGTATTAAGGAAACTTGTATCAAAGTATTTTGTTTTGCCAAAATTCCAGGATTAACACTGTTTTTTATGTCACACACTTATAACTGATATGACCCTATTTTAAAATTACTTTATGGCCTTCTGCCAAATCACATGTGCCAGACAAATATGACTGACAGTGAATTTACAAAATTTTTGGTAAATTTCAAATCCTTATGTAAATTGTTTTTTATATATTTGTATTTGTTTGTTTTCATCAATAATGATTTTAAACTGAATGTTCATTTTATAAATCATCATAGGGCATTATACATTTCTATCTCAGCAAATTTAACGTATCTAATGCCCCGGACTGGCTCAGGAAGAGAAACCAGGGTCATTTGACATCGCGACAGGAAATTACCGGCGATTCCCGCAAAGGAGAATTACCGGGGCAAACAAACGCAGTTTAGTTTTGTCGTCTGCCAGGAAACGAGGAAATAGAAAGATTACGCAGTCTCATCCTTCATTGTAGGAATGAAGATAATGCAATTGGCAAATTGTTCATTCGAGGGTACTTCAACCCATTGGGAAAAAATGAAACCCCTTACGAAACTTAGAATTTGAGAGAAAATGTCATATAGAGTGCTAACAAAATATATAACGAATTGCCAGACTATATTAAGATGACCAATGATAACGATAATTTTAAAAGAAAAATAAAAAAGTGCTGTAAGGAAATTGAAGACAAAGAAGACTGCAGAGTTATATATATATATATACAGATATTATATTAATGAAATAGATATTATAGTCAAATGAAATGTATATATTATATGAAAACTGTTTTTTCATAATCTCTCATACCAGGCACCTCTGTCTGACTGAGATATGAAAATAATGTATATATGAAAATAAATAAGAAAAATAAATATTTATTAGAAAATAAAAAACTTTAGGATAAAAATTTAGTTATGAGCTTGCCCATGGGTTAGTAGTTAGAGCTATGGATTTGCAATTAGAAATCAGTCATCGAACAATATTTTATAACTTCTTCAAACCAGTTTCAATGTTATGCTCTATACAATGAATGCTTTTTATTTTCTTTGACTGAACAATTAATTAATATTGTAATGTAAATCACTCACTATATCACTTAGGTAATAATTTTTATAAACATCGCTTATATACATACACACACACATATATATATATATATATATATATATATATATATATATATATATATACACATCACATGTATATATGATTAGATACATATATCGTTATATACATTTCTAACTTTCGGATTTCTAAATTTTTCTAAAGTTTTTGATTTGACCTTCTCTGTGTGTTTCACTGTATTTCTTGTTTATACCATATTATAAAAATATAATTGCAAATCTTTGAGCTACAGATGTTTACTATATAGATAAGACTAAAGTTTCGAAATCATTCAATAATTACCTTAATTATTATCATCTTTTTAATTATCAATAATTTCAGTTTAGAAATAATTAAAAAAAAAATAAAAGAAATCATTCAATAAAAGTTCAATAATTAACAAAATTTCCATATAAATGATTACTATTCAATTATTGTTTTTGTATGAAATTAATATTTAAAAAGGTTTTGAACAATTTATGTAAAAAACCTTATTTCCTACTAACGTATATACTCGTTAACATACAAAATTCTGTTGTACACATTCACAGTTAACATGTCTTCGTTTCTTCTAATATCTGTGTATCATCGTTTATATTCTTTCTGTCCTATTATCAATCAACTGAGGTTCAACACTAATTACTGAAATATTTATATTTTAAAACGCACAAAATTTGCCCTGAACTTCGACCACAACACATTGCTTCGTGAAACCACGTAGTTAAAGATAAATATCATCATAACAGCTGAAAGAATTTTTAAACTCTGATTATTGTTCAAAATCAAATAAGTCTGTAGTAAATTATTTATGATGATTTGCAGTAAGTGCATTATATAGATGATTTTATTAGAGTACTCGAATGAATCTGAAATTTAGTGTTCTACATCAATAAAATAAATCTCATCAATATTCTCGTATATTTTTCATTATTATTAAATATTATAAATTTTAGTACTACAAGCACTAAAATTTATCCATCTTGTTTTAAATTGCATTTTCATCAATGAGTTATGCAAGCAGATGAGATTTCTTTATATTTATTGTGCCATAATTCTGAAAGTTACTCGTTGAAATTAATCATTTTAATAATTATTACATAATAATATTTCTAACAATCATTACTCATTACTGCACAATTCACAGTAAACACGTCAACGAAACGAAAATTTATAGACATCCATAAAAATCTATCAAAAATCAACTTAAACTTGATATCATTTTTCATCCTGCGATGGTGCTGACTATGGGCGTCCTGCGGAATGGGCGCCGCTACGATTAATCGCTACGGCCGCTACGGCCGCTACGGCATAGGGTCACGCAGGCCGGCATGGGGCGGTAAGCCGATTTAGCACGCTGACATTGTAATGTCCGATTAGAGGGTATAAGAGCTGCCTAGAATTGATACTATTTTCACACCGAAGATACATGCCTCGATGTATTGCTTCTAAACACTTACTAAATTATGGTACGAGAAATCTGAGGAAAGTCGTTTGCTCGTGTAAATTGGACATTGTGCACATGCATTTGAAAATAAATATGTAAGTAAACTTGAGCAAATGGATGAAGAAATACCAATATCTTTGTTAAGGGGCACAACTAGTGTGAAATTTTCAAAAAATCGAATTTTTAATTTTTCCATATTTCGATACGGTATACCGTTAAACTTAACCTACCAACATTTTAAATCGATATCTTAAATAGTTTTTGAGTTACACCCATTTAAAGAGTATATATATATATATATATATATATATTTATAGTAGGTATATAGTATAACGATCATTTTATCTTTAAACGCATTTTTCTCGAAACAGCATTTTCCGAATTTGCTGCAGCGATTACTCAAAGACAAATGATCCGATCACTATCAATTTTTTTACATATTCTATATATAGTTCTCCGTATGAACTATCGATTTTTTGATCGGATCAAAAATCGAATTTTGGCGGTCATTTTGTCAATTTTTGATTTTTTTATCATAGTTCATTTTACAGACAATATTATCTAGTTTAACGAGATTTTTTTTAAATTTCATCCACGTAAAAGGCCGGAATCACTGCAGCAGTGAAGAGCCTTTTTTTTGTCGCGCCGTTAGAGATCGACGATAACTTAAAAAATATTTAATTTTTGTCTTCAAAAATTTTACTATGTATTCTTAAAACATGTATAAATATATTCCTAAAATTTTGAAATGATTGATAAAGTAGTTTTTTAAATATAAATTCCCAAAAATACCTTTTTTCAGGCGGCTACACTAGTTGTGCCCCTTAATCAAGGTAAGGTAGAGGACATAAGTATAATAGACAAATTTAAGAGAGTATTATATTTGTGAATAAAATAATTGAAAAATATTTGTGTTCGTGAAGATATCCTAGAAACACTAAAAGATAGTTGGTTAAGAATTAGAGTGAAGTCTAAAGCATTATTATAAAGTTTATACAGAAACATATTATTAATAAAATGACGTGTGGTAAGAGATGATATGTTTATTTTTGATATATATTTTTATAGGTAGGTTTCAAATAGTGGAAATATATTTAGTACAACTCATACACAGTATTTATACGCAAATTAAATTTTTGACAAAAATTAAGACTTTCAGTTAGGATTAAATAAACCCTATTCTCACATTTTATGATATCGCAAGTAACAACACCAGTTCGCTCGTTGTATTCAAAAATTAATGACAAATATGGCAAAACTTTCGTTTTTTTAGAAGACAACCCAACAGTTGTCTTATTAATTTTTTATGTATATTTCATTAGTATTTTAGTAGAAATATTTTTAGTACGAATATCGCTCGTTGTATTTTAAAACTCCCGCCAAATATGGCAAAACATTCCGTCCATTCATAATTCAATATTTCACAAGTGCGGAAGTTAGAACATCGCGTCTGCGGTTGATGTGTTGTCGTCCACGTTGCAATTCAAATGAGGAGTGAAATTGAGTTGCGTACAAGCGTGCCGTTATCTCGTTTCTGCCCCAACCCTGCCCCATCCTGCCCCACGGTCGAGATAGTGGGTTTGTTGGGTTGTAATGGGTTCATCAAGGAGCCCAGCGTTAGTTATATGGTCCAGTGCTAATTCGATTGCTACTGACACCGCACGAGACCCAACAGTAGGTACCTCTACATACTAGGATGAAAGTAAAGTAAATTTAAATAAATTGCATTAAAGGACTGAGAGGATATAGGAAGTGTGAAACTAAAATATTAAATTTATTGGAATTTTTTATTTTAATAGTTGATTGATAGAGACGTCTAAAGAGCTTTAATAAAAATATTCTAGTTTCTATCACATTTTTTTCTATAAATTCGAAAATACTCAATTCGAATTGCTCAAGTGCATTGATTTTTCCCCACTATGCAATATTCCTGGTTCTATATGCACTTCATCTTACCGAAAACTGTTATTTACAGCTGTCACATTTTGTATTACATCAGATATGTCTTCCAGTTTAAACTATGCGATTTTCTTCGACTGTGCAAAAGTTAGTGATGCTTTTAGATTTAGACCATGATCGAATCGAAGAACTTTTCACAGAATGAAGTGATATTTGAGATTTAAAAACTTTATGATTTATGTTGCAGATTTGTCACAAAACTTTTTTCTCAATAATTGTTTCAAAGTAGTAATAGATTTTTTGACGTTTTGCTGTTCAACTCTGATGCTCTAGGTTAGAATTTATTTTCTTTGAGAATTTTGACACTGAAATAAAATTCATAGTAAAATAGTTTTTTCGATTTTAGTTATACTAAATACAGTACTGTATTTATTTTTACATATACATATATAAAAATAAATATATAAGTAATTATATATTTATGCCAATTGAACAAATTTGTCTTGAAATTTGGATATGTCGTAGTACCTTTTTACTTAAGATATCTGATAGCTCTTTACCAAATCAAGTGTTCATTTGAAGTTTTTAGGTTATAAATTTTTAGTTTTTCATGAAAATCTCCGACTTATATATAGGACTTTCATTCATAAAATTTTCTTGACTTCATTTTCAATATTAATATTTTATATCGATTTTCCAATACTAACCACTTACCTAATGCACTAGTAGGTTATACTTCATCTTTTTATACGATTCGAATAGGGAATAGTCAAAATGACAAAGTATAAAAAAAATTATGAAAACTCTCTTTGACTTGGCTATTTTCCAGATGCACTATCGTGTAGTGGCATTTAAATTCTGAACCTAGATGTAGTACATGTAATAACGAAATATTATTATTTCATCAAATCATTTATGTAATTTCACTACTCATCATTATTTTATCAACAGAGTAGTAAAATTAGCATTTTCATAATTAATTTCACGCTCTCTTACATGAGATTAATTTTTCGTTAATACAGATTTCCTCTCATATACTGGTTTTGCATTATACAAAAATATCTGGATTTTTTATAGTAAAAAATAACGGAAATTTTGAGTAAATACTTAATCTAATCCTCTAAAATTTTCATATTTTTAATTTTCAAAAATGTATCTATTTTTTGGATTGAAAATTTTTTAATCATTCTTATTTTACTTGATTTATAGTTACAAAATATAATCAGATTTTTATCAACAGTTATGAAATATTATTTTTCGAATATGTCATAGATTCCATTATTCGCTTTGCATAATAATTCTTCCTATGTTCCAACAACTAATACTCAATTATGAAATTTACTCGTAAGATATAAAGTTTCTAATGAAATTAATCTGTACTCACTCTAGAATAATATCGAATTACATTAAAATAACTTAATAATTTTTGATATACGTCCTTGTGATACCGAATATACGACATCATTCCGGCTTACTTTCTTTAACACTTTGCTCGTAATTTTGCCTTAATGCATAGACGGTAGATATTATATCGGATATCATGTTCATAGTAATTTAATGTTATAGCTTGAAACTTTCATTATTAAATTTTATGGTGTAATGCGTCCGTAGTCGTTAATATATTTGGTATTTACTTAAAAGTTATATAGTAAAACTTCAATAAGCGGAAGAACTAGTTGTAAGTAACTAATTGTATTTATTTTAACTTAAATTTCGTACTCACGTAATACGTCCATTAAGGTACATGTCGTATCTTAAGTTTTTACTTACCTAGTTTTAATTTGGAAAGACAAAGTATTTTTATTCTAATTTATAGCTTTTTTTCAAATAATGATAGACTATCTATCTCTCTACTTGTCTGCCAGTTTACCTGTCAACCAATTTGCATATCAATCAATTTATCAGTCCAGAAATTTATTAGTCCAACAATTTACTTGTCCACCAGTATGCTTGTGAACATGTGTCTACCATTTTAGATGTCCACCAATTTACCTGCTAAATAATTTATATGTCTATCAGTTTACATGTTCACTAAATTATCTATTTACAAATGTACCAATGTACCTGTTAACCAATTTACCTGTTTACCAATATACCTGACATCCCGTTCTACATGTCTACTAATTAATCTGTCAACCTATTTTTTGTCTACTTATTGGTCTATCCACCACTTGTTCGGTTTTATATGTCTTAGAATTTACCTGTCAACCAATTTACCTATCAATCTGTTTACTTGTATATCTATCTACCAGTTAAATCATTCATCTGTTTACCTGTCTACCAAGTATTATGTGTAAAATGCCAGATTGTGCAGAAAATGTATAGTTTTTTGACAGTTTCTGACCACCAACTCATACGATTATAGACTCGCAACATAACATTTCTATTTTTGGAGACCTCTGAGTCTTTTATGATAAATTCCTGTACAACTCCATGTGTCATTAAATAAAACTTTTCATCCCCGTGGTTATTATTTTCAAAATCCAATGAGCTTCCACTAACACTTCATCTATATAAAACGGTTTTTAACAGAATTTTCTTAGCATCGCTCCTTGTATCGTAGCAATATTAAAATAGACTGCAGTCGATACTTTGTTCTCTGCGATATCCATGCATACAAAATGTAAAGGTACAATGAAAACGCAAATTTACAAGGAAACTATAAACCTTAGAATCGGTCTGATAACAACGGTGTACGGCGGCACACATATCTCATTTCCATAATTTTATATACACGGAGTCATGTTAAACATTTATAATAAAGACAGGAATAGTAGGAAGGTCTAGATATCTCTTGGTAAAGGACCGAGGATATCAAATAGGAAATGTTGCACGAAAGTGATTTTGATGGTATTAGTTAAAAAAAACTGGGTAGATAGCCACAGAACAAGAGCAACAAAGACAACGTATGCTCTTAAGTAGTACTTAATGCAATCTCGTACTAAACAACAGCGCTCAAAAATTGCTTCTACCAAATATAGACTTATACTTCGCGCATCCACCGCGACTTTCTCATGTAAAATAATTTTTTTATAGTTTACACCTTTGCCAAGTGCCAAAGATCAGTTAGTCCTTTTGACATCAACTACATGTGATTTTTCCAAGCGGTTAAATAAGACAGTTAAATCTAATTTGGATGACCTTATGAAACAATTAGACTACGTATGATTTAAGTACTATTGTAATATCAAAACCAAAAAAAATCATCTTTGAAAACGATTCCTGGTACTAAATATGTAATTTTACTTTGGCGCATCCGCAGCGTCATCCTCATATAATATCAATTTGCAAATAGCCTGTGAGTGCTTTCATGTTGCTCGAGCAAACCATAAACTTTGCTGTAAGTGCATCCATAATATCTCTAAGAATATGTGGCCAAGTATACGCATATGCTGGAATATTTTATACAAAATTGTATATAATTGCATCATTTACATATATTCTTATGCGAAAAATATCTAATATTTAATGTTGTTTGCCCTAATCGTAGTATGGTGAATACCAATATATTAAAATAGCCGTAAAATAGATCAACGTTATGGTAAGGCTATGTTATAAGTTTTTATATAAAGTGGTACTAAATGCTGTCAAAATCCTGAGCGGTTGCTATGAGGTGAGGCCTTTTAGATAGGAAAGCTACCTTAGAAAACTCACAAAAGTCCAAAAAACGATGTTACCATAATTGCATTTTTGTGGTGTGGCTTAATAACATATGAGTGAAGTTGCATTTTATGTGTAAAACGCCTGATTGCAAATCGGAGACATGGCATTTAGTATAAAAACTAAAACGTAACAAAGCCTTGCCATAACGATGGTCTATTTTGCGGCCCAATCGGTCTAAAATAGATAGGTGTATCTAGTTTCTTCAATGTAGTAAATGATTCATTGTTGCAAAGACTATACTTACATGTACGTTGACATTGAAGTGATCATTATATTTTAATTATTCTACTAATTTTTCATCAAATTGAAACATAACAATGTAAGATCCATTAAATACCATCTTACTATTAAAATTTTATTCCCTTTTTATGATTTACTATTCTTGCACGCATATCTCTGGATTCTGTTTGATATGAAAATTCCGAGGCAAATAAAACCCGACTGGTTCGTAAAATGGGTACCTTATGTATCATAACATCGCATATACAGTCATAAAACATAAGAACATGGGATAAATGCATACGAATGCAACAAACTGCAACGTGTTTGAAACATGTAACCCGGAAAAGAGGAAAAGACGCCTTAAGTGTTCTTCATTGCGACTGTTTGGCATCGTATTCTGGGTGGACAACTTTGTTAGGGAAAATGATAATAGATATATTTTTCTTGAAATTATATATTTGTTTTTAAATAATCTATGTGTGAGAGACATTTGCTTATTAATTTTAGTGAGTCCTCATACTGCATCCAAGGATTAAGTCCTAAAATCCATCATTTAAGAACCCATCATTTAAAATATTTTTTTTTAATCTTTTCATAATAGCTTATAAAACTATATTATTTTGATTGCTATTTATAATTACAATAAAATAATGGATCAGAACTATTAATACTTAGTAAAGTGGCAATGACTAAATTTTCTATGGAAATTTCAAAGTAATCGAAGTAAAGCAACCCTTAAATGATGTTTGGCTGTGACGATTTATCTGGCGATTGAATATATTACAAGTACATGCCTTGACATGTATGTTCCGAAATCAATACTTTCTCGGAAAATTCCATCAATAATACTTTAACAAAGCCATTGACGCTCTAAAGCTGCTTATGATGTAAGCATTTCATATTTGTGTATTGCCACCATTTTCCCATGTGCGTTATCGTTTGCCTTTCTGATAACTGCTCGTTATGCTAAGCTTTTCATGGAAATCTTATTAAATATAATTCAATCATAAAATTGTATTAATAACGTATATTGAAGACTATACACGTAGTAATTGAATCGCGCAAGTATTTATTGCAAAATGTTCTGTAACTATTCAATTTCTTTTAGCGGCTCATTCATGCAAATATAAATTTCTTTGTAGTTTTATATTGAGCATTTGGAAATTCACACAGTTCAATATTAACAGCAGCATCTAGTTTCGAACACTTTGAATAAAAGTGACAAAACATTTGCGGTAGCGATAGAAATAAAACGGCTTTTATTTTTGAAATGTACGAGTGTTTTATATTCTGAATTCTAAATGTGGTGGAGCAGGTAGCTGGTGAATTTTCAAGAAACACAATTTTTTGTAATTCTAAATGAAACTTATTTGATTCAACATATTTTTAATTTATTTATTATCAAATTCATATTCAAACTTGTGTTTTGATATTAATAAATAATAAAACATTTATACCTTTAATATTTAAATTCAGAAATACAGTCGATGGTTTAGTACATTATTGTGCATAGATTTGCATTAGAATTATTTTTCACAATACTGTTATTTTTAAAAAAGGTTAATTCTTTAAAACTAGGGGCAATTTCTTATGGTCTTAGAAATGTTTTTTACGGTTACGATTCTAGAGTTCAAATGAACAAAATCAATAACTAGTGGTGTATGGCATCGTGCCTCAAGGCAAATTGCTGGAACTTTTCGTACCGTAATAAAATTAAGATATAATGGAATTAATTAAGACTATCATTTTTTTAACATTTAGCTCCGTATTTCCGAAATTGAATTTTTTTGTATCATTCAAATCGGATGCTCAGTTCTCTCAAAAAACCGATTTGTATTTGCTGCACTATTTGCTCCGTATCTTCGAAATGGCTGGACCTGTCTTGGCCGAAGGCTAACCAACACATCTCCCTATGAATAGGAGTCGAATGTTTTTTGAATTATTCAAATCGGTGGATTAGTGCTCACGAAAACGTGGGCGAAATATTGTATTCACGCATATACACACATCAATTTTTTCTAAGGTATGCCAAAATGTTCAGAAACCTTTCAAACGTGAAGATATGCAAAAATCTTCAATTTAGATTTTTGGATAATTACAATAACTTACCTTACGAAAACAATAACCGATAAATGGTCATATTTTTACCAAAGCTTTACGTTGCACTAATTTTTTTTAAGACAGTTAAGGTCAATACTATCACCTAGTTTCGGCTTCACCTTAAGTTCTGGGACATCCCGTATATATTATATTATATTTAATAATTACATTAACATAACTGAATTATCCATAAATATCTATAGCTCTTTTTATTACATTATCTATATGTGCTTAACCACATAATAACATTTACAAAATACATTACAAAACTTTTAATATAACTGTAATACAATATTATTACAGCATAATAACAATATAATCTCTTGAAAACACCACGATTATTGTTGGTTCCATACGTTCTCGTCGCTCGAAAACGCTTTTCCTAGGTATGTATGTGAGTTTCCGAGAGTTTACTTTATAATTCAGGGACTTACTTCATCATACGCGCGTGAAAATCTGAGGCGCAACACGCCTCGCTGAATTAGTCCCACGGATCGGGGATGAATCGGGTCTACGGAGAGGGCGGAAGGCGGCCAGGAACACTCGAAACAAGCGTGCATTAAAACACTGATTTTGATTAACACTGAGGACAATTTAGAGAGCTGTATCTGTGTTTAATTCGTACATGGATTTAAAACACAAGTTTGAGAACTGATACAGTACGAAAATAGACGAATGCATAGGAAAATATTTAAAAATCAATAATCTGAATCAACTTATTATGTAAGGTGAATTGTTTTAATCCCAAAATATGGCACATGAAACATTTTGCATATTTTTACGTTTTTATTCCAAAATTTAGTTAAGATATAATTTAGTACATTAATAACCACTGCGTTTACCTTTTAAAATTCTATGTTATTTGCCAAACTAATGACTGAATATCATTCTAGTTAGACTGACAGATTGTAATTTATAAGAAAATCTTTACGTTTTAGAGGTTTCTGAACATTTTGGAATAACTTGGAGAAAATGGATGTACGTGTATGTGTGTGTGTATGTAAGTTTGGATACAATATTTCATCCTTGATCTCGGGCGTACCGATTTGAATGATTCAAAAAACATTCGAGTCCTATTGATAAGTAAATGTGCTGATTAGTTTTTGGCAAAGGCAGGTCTACCCGTTAGATACCGGAAAAAAGTCCCGAAAAGATATTTTATACAAATTATAATAAAAAGCACAAATTTTGTGTACTTTTAAAAGGGTTCCGTACCAATGTTTACACGTTTGACTGCGACGTAGCACTTATGCGCTTCGATATTTGGAATCTAAAATAGCTCTGCAGCGCTATTGCTTTAAAAAATGTCTAAAATTTTTTCAAAAATCAATTTTTCAATAAAGTCCTTTTTTCCACAACGTAAAGATTTCAAAATTCTTAAAAATCAATTTTTCTCAAAGTTTTTTTTTTTTTAAAACGACTTAGCTATTATCGATGATTTTTAAATGTGTATGAATATCTTATTTAAATTATTTTAGGGAATTATATTATATATATACATATATATATATATATATATATATATATATAAATGTGTGTTTCCCAGACATTGCCAGAATTATGGGTGGTTTTAATACCAGTATTTACCTTAGAAAAACCGGTATTGTAGAAATCATTAGAAAAATTAACTTATTGTTTTTTTGTTTAATTGTATAGAGTTGTAATTGTACCTATATATAATTTTCTATATTTGTACAAGTAACTTTCAATTTTGTTTATATTTAAGGTAATAAAAATACCGATATTTTGCCGGTATGACCGGTTTCAAAAAAAAATGCCGGTATTTAATTTTTTATTGGCATTGCATTTTCTAGCATAAACAATGTAAACCGCGAATGTTTTTTTTTACAATTCCACAAAATTTCTAAAGTTCTAAAATTTCGTAAATTCTAAATTTTTTTTGCGCAAAGGTTTCTTTACATAATATTTTAAAATTGGAAGCAGTAAAATCAATAAAAAAATGATTGGATTAGGTCGATTTTCATGTAGAAGAATATATCTTCTAGTAGAGATGCTGCTGAGTGGATATCAGTGGTCATCTTACTACAAAATCTGTATATATACATATATATATATATATATATATATATATATATCATATACATATATATATATCTACATATATATATATATATATATATATATATATATATATATATATATATTTCTACTAAAGTACCTTATTAACACTGTCGGAAGGAAGGGATTGCTTTCATTATAGTACTTGTGGCCCGAGTGCAGAATAACATTCTAGACTCGTTGTGTGGTATTGTACACGTACTTCTCGGAAATAATAAGATAAGATTATAATCAGACCACAAAAGGATATAAATATTTTTAGCGTGACGGTAACGTTTATAAGCTCAGACAAGTGAAAATATATTTGAGCTTCAACTACAAAATTACAGCTTTTTGATATTAGACAATATTATTAAGAGGAATTGAAGTACAGGAACAATGATTTATATATATCCCTGTATATATCATTTTTAGGGATAGGTTCTCAAATCGTAAAGTGTCTACTTTTAATTATTTAAAATTACAAATTTTTAATTTTTAAATAGTTATTGTTCGGACGTATTTTCGTTACATTATATTGGCCATGAAGGTGACAACCTTCAAGGCATTAAGCTTTACGCGGAATGGTTACTACCACTGGTAGAGGGGGTAACGAAGTGTTTTAATTGAACTAGTTGTTCACTTCTAAAAATGAAGTCAAAACATGTATAATAAATAATAAATAAATATATCTTCTTTCATTATAACTTAGTAGTAACAAATCAATGATTGTAATAAGAACTGCATCAAATACATAATATAACAAACAAATTAGTGTTAATACAGTCCACAGCTACAAGGGTTAAATTATAACCCAACGACCTAAATTATCGAGGGAGAGTTTTAATAAATTATATAAGTACGTAACACAAATACAGTTATATTTATCTAGACTTTTAGTAGGTATTTTAAATTTATATATAAATGTACTGCACCACGCAGAAGTGCAGTTCGAAGTCTCCAACATCTCCAATAAAACCGCCACACATTTTGTGAAAATTAGCTGCAAATTTTTTTTACGACTTTTTCACCAATATCTAGTAATCCGAACATTCTACTAATCCGACACCTTCTGGGTTCTAATAGTGTCAGATTAGCTAAATTCTATTGTACCTAATTTGAAAGTTCCATTACTTCTCATTCCACTTATATATTATGATTAAACCCATCAAATGTGTGACTCAATTTTGAACGTAATCGTACATGTGTGATCTGTATTTCACAATCTTGCTTTATTTTTCTAATCTTTTTCAATGTTGTTATTTTATTATTTCAGTGCCGGCGAGCGTACGTGCCATACCGTCTAATGGGCACAATCACAGCCAGAAAGGGGGCACGGTTACCCTGGAATGCAAGGCTTCGGGAAATCCTGTACCTCATATAACACTGGACCAAAAGGTTTGTAATAAGATTGGAAATGTAATTGACAGTATAAAGATTGTTTGTGTTATTGATTGTTATTGAATAACTTACTGAGCAGAAAACAATGAGTAGCTGTCAAACAAAAAATATTATTTGTAGTACAGCTAAGTATCAGAGATGATGCTGTATCTGAAAAAAGAATAAGTGTTTTCCGTTTCTCTGTTGAAATTTTTTCAATTTTCTTTGCTATAAACTTCACGGAGTCCGAGACCTTTCCAACGAATGCAAAATCGTCGATAATATCGTCAGGAAGGAAAACTTGACTTATTTTTATATATATAGAAGATATATATTACTATTTGCTTTTTTACAGGAACATGGTCTTCCTAGCCAGTTATCCTTGGAAGGTCCAACAATAACTCTGGAACGTCTGGAAAGAAAGGATGGAGGTGTTTACAG
>NW_020539490.1:25226-60252 GCF_003426905.1 Ctenocephalides felis
TTATATAATATTATTGTTAAAATATATTATATTGCAACAAATTTACTGCTAGAATACTGCAAACCTATAATTAATAAGATTTTAAATAAGATTTAATTTCTTCAATCGTATAAAAATAAATAGTATCGTAAGTTAGATCTTCAGCAGTGTATAACTACAACTTTAGATTGACAGAGTAGAGATATGTGTGTAAACTTTCGCAGATGTGTATGTGAATGTGTCTCGATTCGGGTCGTTTCCGGGTATTGCATCACGAACCCGGAATTAGATTTCAAAGGAATCCGGTTCCGTCATACACACCGGAGGTGAATTTCACTCCTTTATACATAGATATGCCGCATTTTGGAAAGCGCAGAAGTACTACATATAGATCCGAATATAAATTGATATATATATATATATATATATATATATATATATATCATGTGTCTGTTATATATGTAGGTATAATTTTTTGCACATCTGTTGTTTGACACTTTGAACTATTCACGCTCAGTGCATCTATGGTGCCGAGCTTGTGCAATACGTTTGTTACTGGAAAAACATATGAAATTTTTTACTCTGTCATACATTGTATATGAATCCACTGGCGTTGCTATGCGTAATTTTCCAGTTAACTCGTGCGACAATGTTGGCACGACTGTTCTACCATTTTCACGATTTTTCGCCTGCAAAACGTTTTAATTAAAGATACTGGTTAAATATAATTGCTAATTTGTACGTAGTCATGTTCAGATGTACTTCAAAATAGATACTAGGATTTTCTGGCTGGTTACACATCGATAATTTATTTTTTAATATTTCATGTTCTGTAAAATTAGTGCTTATGTGACCTTTCCTCAAATTGATTTTTGTCATTCCACAATATGATTTATCTCATTTATCATTCCGTTATTGTAACAAAAATATATTTTCTTCAACAAACAAAATACCTGCAAAACAAACTTTACACATACATTGTTGCCTTGAAATACTCAATCGATAAACTTTGCACAAAACGTTCAATATATATGAGATCCAGAACAAATAATACTAGGAGCTACGGTTTGTAATTTCGATACAAACAACCGCTATCGGTTATGACCACATCCGTACATTTTTAGCTTGGCGTTGTACAAATAAAAATCATTTGATGTTTCAAATAATTCATTGAAAACAAATCATGGATGTAGAATTCCGATTTTGAGTATGATACTTTTTATGATATATTTTTGGACAATAAAAATCAATCATTTCATAGCAAAGATTTCAAATTGGTTGACCTATTTACATGTCATAAGTTTGAAAAAATTGTAAATTGAAAAATTAATTTAAAATTAGTGATGGTTAAATCATTATCATGGTTAAATCAATACTATTTCATAATCTATATTTGGTATAATTGGAGTGGAAGAAAAGTCAAATTATTCAGAAAATATTGTATAATAGGAAACTTTCCAAGCCAATTTCAATTTCTACCTTGCAATTATCAGGCGTAGGCACTTCAGGATTTACTGTTAGAATGATCAGCATTTTTGTGCTCCATGAAGAATGTGTCTGGTTATCAGTATTAAAAGTGTGGTTGAAGAAGAAATATATTCAGAAACCTTGGTTTTCAACCTGAAACATTGAAACGTGTTATTAAGTTGTTTCATAAATATTAAGTACTTTTTCCCAATATAGCATAGGTCACAATCGTTACAATTCGTTTTGTTAACTATATCAACAGTATGTCAACAACCTATAGTTACGAGTTGTAAATTTGAAAATAGAAGAATTCGAACTAAATATATTAATCCTCTCACTATGTTTAGTACATTTGGTGTGAAAAAACATGTAATATTTATCCCAAAAATATGCGTAGGAGGAACTTTTCCGAAAGCAATCAATGTCGAACAATGTAATCTAACATGATCCGCTGCTCTGCAGACCTCTCGATATCAGACACATAATCGATTGCCCTGTCAGCTCGTTCGTCTCCTGCGGCAAAAACCTGGCAGCATTAATTCTGTGGATGCAATCCAAAAAAAATCGAAAAATATGGAAAATAATAATACACACACGAGCACATATGACAGCGGCAATTTTTTCGAGCTGTCGGGGATGTACAGATCGGAAGTTGATAGTGATGAAATTGAAGTTTTTTTTAAATTCATTCATTGCGAAAAACGGATTGGAATTTGAAAGATCTCGCCTAACGTGTTTTTTTGAATGGATGGGGTATAAAAACTTTTTATATGTGTGAATATGCAATATACATTTATATATAATCCATAAGTGATTTATATATGTTTGTATTCCAACCGTAACAGATATTTTGTTGGGTAATGTACATTACCATGACATTTCTGTTTTGTAAAATTGTATCCATACATACATACATACACACACATCCATTTTTCTGAGGTATGCCAAAATGTTCAGAACCTTCAAACCGTCGAAAAATGTTAAAATTTTCAATTTCGATTTTTGGACGATTACTATACTTACCCTACGGGAAGTTATTAATTGGATCAATCTGAAGAACAAAAGTCTAAGTTTGACTACAGTTCATATTCCTAGACGTGTTTGTATATGAGTGGTGCCTGTAAACAAAAATAATCCATCATGCTACAGGACAAAATACAAGTGTTTACTGTCATATCCACAAATGCTGCATGAAAATGCATTAACAACATATTTTCCATTCTGAAAACCCACTGAGTTCATGTTTGACGTTTGAATCAATGAAATATTTATATTTTTCGAGCGTCGCGTGACTCGTCAATTTAAATATACGACAAGGTATATTTACTCATAAACAGGAGAAAAAACTGACAAATTCTATATAAATTAATATTTTGCATATATAGTTTTTAGTAATTGAAATTACAAAGGAACTTTCTCGGTCACTTCAAATTGAATTCAATACATAATATCAACGAAATCATTGCGAGTTGATAGATAAATCGATCGGATTTTTAATACAGTTTAAAATTGGAGAGACTTTTTCTTAAATATCTATATATATATATATATATATGTATATATAGATATATATATTCCTGTATACTTATATTTGATAAATATAAAAGTCGGCCAATTCTTATTCCTCTGACATCATATCAATTTAAATTTCAGCCATTCAGATTTTAATAAAGACATGAATGAACCTGTGTAGGCACTTTTGATATGAAGCAAATGAAACGAAAACCAAATGAATGAATCCAAAAAATTCAATAACACAACTTTTTGCGTTTTTCATTTCAAGATCGAAAGTTTTTCTCTCTGATATAGAAAAGGCATCGTGAGCGATTTGTATATAATACTTATTGACTTAAAGCGCGTTTTTTCTTCGTAAAGTTTCGAGGATTTTTGAAATATTATTTCTTATTATGTCCACTTGGACAATTTAAGTGATTCAATTGTAAATATCTGCTGATTTTATATATCATTTATTTCTATTAAAATTTACTACTATTTTTATTCATATATCCTTTATAAATAGCTTTGCCTCTTATTTTTAATGTATCTATTATTCATTTGCTTATGTTGTAAATTCCAGTTTCAACATTTAAAGGACTTAAAATAGATTTACTATCACGTGGTTTTATGTATTCGAATCCGATTTTGGGTTTAATTAAATTTGACCATTATTAGAGAATGAGTTTTATATAGCGGAATTTAACATGTAGAGGCTCTTTCACTAGATTTGGTTTTGATTGTTCTACATTTAATCATTGCAATGATGATTGATCACTATTACAAAGTATTTTCAATTCTCATCAAAAGCAGGTTTAATTCGGAACTTATTGGCAACATAAACTGATTGTTGAGAGATATTTGAGAGATCTTTTATGTAATTTTTATATTGATATATTAAATACATTTTCTATATTACATAAATTTCGTCATTTATTTTCCAAGCCTGACGTTTACCTGACCTGATATATAAGCTAATTTGCTGACTCGCATAAGCCCAATGAGAGGAATTCTCTTTAAGGACATATAAAGGACACGCAGTACATTACCGGACTCATAAGCTGGATTTGGTCTCAAAGGTCTAATTTATACGAGCGAGCAGTTTTTTTCCTAAAATTATATACTCGTGTTTTTTGTACTTTTATATGGGATCTTGGAAATTCTTCAAAGATAGAGGTGGAAAAAGTTGCTTAGGAACGAGCAAAGTAATAGATTTATCCTTTTTCGTAAAAAAAATCTAAAAATAATAAATTTGATTTTAAATTACGTACATCAAAACTCTAGGTTTTGTTTGTTAATTTAAATTTACATATTTTACCAAATAATTAAAGCAAAAGCATTCACGACTGGTTTATACTACTTTTCAAAATTTACATCACGAGGTAATTTTTACTCAAGTTGTTCATATACTTATTTCAGCAGAATGCTTCCAAGCTAAGTTATTTAATATTTAGTAGGATAATGTGTTTCGGCTCTTGAGAAGGCGTTGATTTGTTAGAAAAGCCAAAAAATGCGGTCGTACGCCCAACTAACGAGTTTATTCATGGGGATTTAGTATTATTATCCCTTTGGGTTTAACAATGCTTACATATACCAACAAAACCTTGAAATCTCTATATAAAAAGGACTCTGTAGTCTAAAATAAATATATGCGAATGCACAACAATGATAGAACAAATGATATACAAGTTTGTACAAAAAATAGAAAATAATTAAAACGTCGATATTCTACTAAATTGAAATTGATAAAAAATTAATCACTATGAATAATTCATTCAAAAAATTGAAAAGTTAATCGACACGATAATACTAAAAAAAAGTCAGATGGGCCATGGTAACTTCATCAGGTAATTTAAAAAAAATTATTAAGGAAATATCAAAGTATTTTTTTTGCCAAAATTCCAGGATTAACACTGTTTTTTATGTCACACACTTATAACTGACATGACCCTATTTTAAAATTACTTTATGGCATTCTGCCAAATGACATATGCCAGACAAATATGACTGACAGTAAATTTACAAAACAGATGGTAAATTTCAAATCCTTATGTAAATTGTTTTTTATATATTTGTATTTGTTTGTTTTTATCAATATTGATTTTAAACTTAATGTTCATTTTATAAGTCATCATAGGACATTATACATTTCTATCTCAGCAAATTTAACGTATCTAATACCCCGGACTGGTTCAGGAAGAGAAACCAGGGTCATTTGACATCGCGACAGGAAATTACCGGCGATTCCCGCAAAGGAGAATTACCGGGGCAAACAAACGCAGTTTAGTTTTGTCGTCTGCCAGGAAACGAGGAAATAGAAAGATTACGCAGTCTCATCCTTCATTGTAGGAATGGAGATAATGCAATTGGCAAATTGTCCATTCGAGGGTACTTGAACCCTTTGGGAAAAATTAACCCCTTACAAAACTTTAGGATCAAAATTAGTTATGAGCTTGCTCATGGGTTAGTAGTTTAGAGCTATGGGTTTGCAATCAGAGGTCAATCGAACTATATTTTATAACTTCTTCAAACCAGTTTTAATGTTATGCTCCATGCAATGAATGCTTTTATTTTCTTTGACTAAACATTAATTAATATTGTAATGTAATCACTCACTATATCACTTAGGTAATAAATTTTATAAACATCGCTTACATCGCTTATATATCTACATAATATAAAAATAAGTCGGTTTTCCTTCCTGACGATTTAACTCCAGAACGCACGAACCGATTTCGACAATTTTGCATTCGTTGGAAAGGTCTCGGGCTCCTAAAAGTTTATAGCTAAGAAAATTAGTGGTGCATGGCATCGTGCTATTTAGAAGATCATTTTTTTCACATAGGCTGTTACACGTTGCCTGCTCACGAGACTTGGAAAACCATCCGCTTTGTTTGTGTTAACGTCAGACCAAAAAACAAAAATGTGGTTTACCAAAGTGCACTTCAATGAAATGGATAATTTGCGGATTCACTTTTATTTACTTAGAGAAGTTCAACTAAGAACACTTCATTTTTGTAATCGAAATAAATTCATTACTGTTGTGCAATAAAATCAATTTTTTCCTTTTCAAATATAAACAAACAAAAAATTTCTTTATCTGTCTCACTAAACCATCTGGTGGCGAAACGGAGTTTGTCGGGTTTGCTAGTTTATATATATATATATATATATATATATATATATATATATTTTTTTTCTCTAATATGTTATTAAGTTTAATTTTTAAAATAAATTTTTGTTGAGTGTTTTTGTCCTGTGGTGTGTATAATGTTTCTCTATGCTATATTAATTTTTTATTGTTGTTATATTAGTTAATAAAATTTTCAAATTGTTGTAGTTGCTAAATGATGACACGCATCTTGTGTCGAAACGTATAAATAAAAGTTTTTATACTTTATATACCTTTTTTATTTCGACGAATGGGCTGCTAGTTACTTTGAAATATGTTTCAACGTCGAAAAAACTATCAAGATATATATATATATATATATATATAATATATATAATTAGACACACATATCGTTATATACATTTTTAACTGTCTGATTGCTAAATTGCTAAGTTTTCGTTTTTTATGCTATGTGTGTGTTTCACCGATAATCTCGTTTCTACTACTTATAAAAATATAATTGATAATCTTTGAGCTACAGATGTTTACTTACTTGAGAAATAATTTATTCTAATCTAAATAATTATTTTATTTAACTTTAATTTTATTTTTTATTTAACTAATTCTTCTTCTTTTCACATATCTGTGTATCATTGTCTATATTCTTTCTGTCCTATTATCAATGAACTGAGACGTTAATTACTACAATATCTATATTTAAAACGCACAAAATTTACCCTGAACGTGGCTTAGACCACAACACAATAGCATATCATCTCTTGCTATACGTCATTTTATCAATACTATTATGTTTCTGTATAAACTTTGTAATAATGCTATAAACTTTCCTTTAATTGTCAACCGACTATCTTTTAACCTTTTAGGTTATCTTCACGAACACTAATATTTTCAATTGTTTTATTCCTAAATTTAATTCTCTCTTAAATTTGTCTATTATACGCATGTACTCTAAGTTTGATATTTATAACACTACACTGAATCAAATAATCTTCATTTGCTCAAGTTAATCTTATATTTTATTTTGTATACATGTGCACAATGTCCATTTTACACGTTTCTCAGATTTCCGTGCCATAATTTAGTAAGTGTTTAGAAGCAATACATCGAGGCATGTATCTTCGGTGTGAAAATAGTATCAATTCTAGGCAGCTCTTATACCCTCTAATCGGACATTACAATGTCAGCGTGCTAAATCGGCTTACCGCCCCATGCCGGCCTGCGTGACCCTATGCCGTAGCGGCCGTAGCGGCCGTAGCGATTAATCGTAGCGGCGCCCATTCCGCAGGACGCCCATAGTCAGCACCGTCGCAGGATGAAAAATGATATCAAGTTTAAGTTGATTTTTGATAGATTTTTTATGGATGCCTATAAATTTTCGTTTCGTTGACGTATTTACTGTAATAATAAATGTCAGAAATATTATTAGGTAATAATTATTTAAACTAGTAGGGTGCATGGCATCGTGCCCTAAGGCAAATTTCTGGATCTTTCCTTACCGTAATTAGAAATCTTGATATGGAATCCAAAAAAAGTTTACACAAAATGTGTACACATTATAATGTTTTTGAATGTTGATTTGAATTTCGAAGGACCAATTTGTTTGTATAACACTTCAATTATAATCTTATGTTTTTTATTTAAATTAATTAGATTATTAACATATCTATAAAATATCTGATGAATTGACGTGCATATGTCCAATAAACATTTTTTGCCGCAAAGGTTATTTTTCAAATTTGTTATTATAAGAGTCCATAACCGCTGGACCGGCTTTCCAAAATTTTAATCAGTTCTTCATCTTGCCAATACAAGTAAAATGTTTGTTGAATTATTAAAATCGGACGCTCCGTTCTCTTAAACTGAGTTACCGTTTTTGACACTTATTGCCCCGTATCTTCTGAACGGCTAGAACTGCCTTTGCCAAAAACTAATCAACACGTCCTTATCAATACGAATCGAGTGTTTTTTTAATTATTCAAATCGGTTGATCGGTGTTCTCAAAATCGTCGACGAAAATTAGTATCCGCACACCACACACATACGTCAATTTTTTCTGAGGTTGCCAAATGTTCAAAAACCTTTGAAACAAACAGATACATAAAAATTTTCATTTTCGATTTTTTTACGATTACTATAACTTACCCTAAGGGAAGTTAATAATTCAGTTCAATGAGGAACTTTCAGAATTATGGCTTAATAAATATAAAGAAATCTTATTTACTTGCATAACTCATTAATGAAAATGCAATTTAAGACAAGATAGATAAAATTTTAGTGCTTGTAGTACTAAAATTTATAATGTTTAATAATAATGAAAAATTTAGGAGAATATTGACGAGATCTATTTTATCGATGGTAGAACAGTAAATTTCAGATTCAGTCGAGTACTTTAATAAAATCAATCTATATGATGCATGCATATAGATCATCATAAATAATTTTCTTCAGATTTTTCATGAACTGAAAAATCCTATGAGCTTTTGTGATGATGTTTTTTCTCCTTAATTACTTAGTTTTTTAAAAGACAATCTAACGATTGCATTCGATCTATTTTTGATATATAAATATATATATATATATATATATATATATATTATATATATTAGAGCGGGTCGATTTGAAAGTCACTCGGGCACATATGATTTTTGGATTATAGGGATCAAAATAAGATACTTTGCTGAAGAATCCACGCCTCCAAAATGAATTCTGATTTCCCGTGCATTGACAAAATGTATATATACATACAATTTAACATAAAACTTTAGAATAAATTTTATATTTTCACACTTCCTCTCAGTCCTTTAATGCAATTTATTTAAATTCACTTCACTTCTATCCTAATATGTAGAGGTACCTACTGTTGGTCTCGTGCGGTGTCAGTAGCAATCGAATTAGCACCGGACCATATAACTAACGCTGGCTCCTTGATGAACCCATTACAACCCAACAAACCCACTATCTCGACCGTGGGGCAGGATGGGCAAGGGTTGGGCAGGGTTGGGGCAGAAACGAGATAACGGCACGCTTGTACGCAACTCAATTTCACTCCTCATTTGAATTGCAACGTGGACGACAACACATCAACCGCAGACGCGATGTTCTAACTTCCGCACTTGTGAAATATTGAATTATGAATGGACGGAATGTTTTGCCATGTTTGGCAGGAGTTTTAAAATACAACGAGCGATATTTGTACTAAATATATTTTCACTAAAATACTAATAAAATATACATAAAAAATAAATAAGACAACCGTTGGGTAGCCTTCTAAAAAAACTAAAGTTTTGCCATATTTGTCAGGAATTTTATTAATACAACGGGCGAATTGTAGATTTGCGTTTGGCATTTAATTTGCCTTTAAATATTATGTATGGATTGTACTAAATATATTTCCACTAAAAATACTACTAAAATATAAATCAGAAATAAATAAGACAACCATTAGGTTGCTTTCTAAAAAATACACGTAATTACAAAGAAGTGTTGTTATTTGCGATATCATAAAATGTGACAATAATGATTCTAAATCCTAGCTGAAAATCTTAATTTTTACTTTGAAAGTCCATACTAATACTTATAAAGAGTTCATGGTAAACTCCAATGGATCATATTACATAGTGGAATACAAAATAATAAAATAATTGATAAACTATCCAAACAAAGGAGGATGTTACAAAAGCCCAGATATACAAACAATGGCAATGAAATTGGGCAACTAAACAAATCTTGTCTTATATTATGTTTTCATGTCTCATTTATAAATAATTTTGCATTTATAATATTTTCGCTTGTAAAATGCATGTTAAATAATTTTTATATTAATTATAAATATTTTCATGATTTTTTGATGCATGTAACTATTGAAAATCGTTTCAAGCAATATTGATTCCTTTGATAAAATGGATTTTATGCTACAAACCTCAAGCAAGTAATATTTTGATATATTAGCTGCATTCAAAAAGATCATATATAAGTTTCTTCTAACATCTTTAAATATAGTGTAGCTGAAATGATGAGTTATCGATGTATTAAAAGATAAATAATAATTTTTGAAACTTCATCAATTCAATTGTCTAAACTAAGTGTTATTTTTCTGAAGAGACTTCTAAAAAGAATACATTTAGTAGAGCTCTGCAAAGTCCAAGAAATTCCATATCTATTTTTAATTTCTATATAGGATCTAATTTTTACTTTTAAAAAATTGTTTTTAATAATAGTAACATTGGTAATTATTCAATTATTCTCTTATTACAATTGTTAGATATCCACTAAAGACAGTTGTAAATTACATCTGAAGATCATAATTATTTAGGTACTAATATGATTTGTTGATTACCATTTCACAACGATTGTACTCTTATTAATCAACTTAAATATTATTAATGATTGATAAAGACGTCTCACGAGCATGATGAAAATATTCTAGTTTCTATCACTTTTTTTCTATCTATAATTCGAAATACTCAATTCGAATTGCTCAAGTGCATTGATTTTTCTTCACTATGCAATATTCCTGGTTCTATATGCACTTCATCTTACCGAAAACTGTTATTTACAGCTGTCACATTTTGTATTACATCAGATATGTCTTCCAGTTTAAACTATGCGATTTTCTTCGACTGTGCAAAAGTTAGTGATGCTTTTAGATTTAGACCATGATCGAATCGAAGAACTTTTTACAGAATGAAGTGATATTTGAGATTTAAAAACTTTATGATTTATGTTACAGATTTGTCACAAAACTTTTTTCTCAATAATTGTTTCAAAGTAGTAATAGAATTTTTGACGTTTTGCTGTTCAACTCTGATGCTATGGGTTGGAATTTATTTTTCTTGAGAATTTTGACACTGTAGAAACACTCTAATTTTTTATTTTTATTTTTTTCTAGAGTACCGGATTTATTTTCATTGTGTATAAATATCTATGTAATTATATTTTTATGCCTATCGACAAAAATTGTCATGAAGTTTGAATATATATTTTAGTACCTTTTTACTTAAGATATTTGATAGTTCTTTACCAAATCAAGTGCTCATTTGGAGTTTTTAGGTTATAAATTTTATTAGTTCTCACATCAAATATTTTTGATTTTCATGAAAATCTAAGATTTATATATAGGACTTCCATCAAGACATCATTTTCAATATTATTTTATATCGATTTTCCAATACTATCCACTTACCTAATGCACTAGTGGGTTAATGCACTTCATCTTTTTATACGATTCGAATAGGGAATAGTCAAAATGACAAAGTATAAAAAAAATTGAGAAAACTCTCTTTGACTTGGCTATTTTCCAGATGCACTATCGTGTAGTGGCATTTAAATTCTGAACTAAATGTAATATATGTAATAATGTAATATTTTTAATTTATTATTACATTATTTATGTAATATTAGTATCACTGGATTTTTGATGATGTATTGAGATCAGTATTTTAGAATTTATTAATTTGTGCACTTCTCTTATCAGAGCTGGATTTTCTTTTAATTGAGAGATTCAAAGCACAAAATATTTTATTAGTAATTAATACAGAGTCTGTACTGAAGATTTCACTAATTTTATATGAATATCCAATGCTGATTTTTGTATATATTTTGTTTTATATATTTTACAAAAAGTACTTTTCAGGAATCTTCAGGCAACCTTTCTTAATAATTCTGCCAATGTTCCAACAATTAATACTTAATTATGAAATTTACTCGTAAGGTATAAAGTTTCTAATGGAATTAATCTGTACTCACTCTGGAATAATATCGAATTACATTAAAATAACTTAATAATTTTTGATATACGTCCTTGTGATACCGAATATACGACATCATTCCGGCTTACTTTCTTTAACACTTTGCTCGTAATTTTGCCTTAATGCATAGACGGTAGATATCATATCGGATATCATGTTCATAGTAATTTAATGTTATAGCTTGAAACTTTCATTATTAAATTTTATGGTGTAATGCGTCCGTAGTCGTTAATATATTTGGTATTTACTTAAAAGTTATATAGTAAAACTTTAATAAGCGGAAGAACTAGTTGTAAGTAACTAATTGTATTTATTTTAACTTAAATTTCGTACTCACGTAATACGTCCATTAAGGTACATGTCGTATCTTAAGTTTTTACTTACCTAGTTTTAATTTGGAAAGACAAAGTATTTTTACTCTAATTTATAGCTTTTTTTCAAATAATGATAGACTATCTATCTCTCTACTTGTCTGCCAGTTTACCTGTCAACCAATTTGCATATCAATCAATTTATCAGTCCAGAAATTTATTAGTCCAACAATTTACTTGTCCACCAGTATGCTTGTGAACATGTGTCTACCATTTTAGATGTCCACCAATTTACCTGCTAAATAATTTATATGTCTATCAGTTTACATGTTCACTAAATTATCTATTTACAATTGTACCAATGTACCTGTTAACCAATTTACCTGTTCACCAATATACCTGACATCCCGTTCTACATGTCTACTAATTAATCTGTCAACCTATTTTTTGTCTACTTATTGGTCTATCCACCACTTGTTCGGTTTTATATGTCTTAGAATTTACCTGTCAACCAATTTACCTATCAATCTGTTTACTTGTATATCTATCTACCAGTTAAATCATTCATCTGTTTACCTGTCTACCAAGTATTATGTGTAAAATGCCAGATTGTGCAGAAAAATGTATAGTTTTTTGACAGTTTCTGACCACAACTCATACGATTATAGACTCGCAGCATAACATTTCTATTTTTGGAGACCCCTGAGTCTTTTATGATAAATATCTATACAACTCCATGTGTGATTTAATAAAACTTTTCATTCCCATGGTTATTATTTTCAAAATCCAATGAGCTTCCACTCACACTTCATCTATATAAAACGGTTTTTAACAGAATTTTCTTAGCATCGCTCCTTGTATCGTAGCAATATTAAAATAGACTGCAGTCGATACTTTGTTCTCTGCGATATCCATGCATACAAAATGTAAAGGTACAATGAAAACGCAAATTTACAAGGAAACTATAAACCTTAGAATCGGTCTGATAACAACGGTGTACGGCGGCACACATATCTCATTTCCATAATTTAATATACACGGAGTCATGTTAAACATTTATAATAAAGACAGGAATAGTAGGAAGGTCTAGATATCTCTTGGTAAAGGACCGAGGATATCAAATAGGAAATGTTGCACGAAAGTGATTTTGATGGTATTAGTTAAAAAAAACTGGGTAGATAGCCACAGAACAAGCAACAAAGACAACGTATGCTCTTAAGTAGTACTTAATGCAATCTCGTACTAAACAACAGCGCTCAAAAATTGCTTCTACCAAATATAGACTTATACTTCGCGCATCCACCGCGACTTTCTCATGTAAAATAATTTTTTTATAGTTTACACCTTTGCCAAGTGCCAAAGATCAGTTAGTCCTTTTGACATCAACTACATGTGATTTTTCCAAGCGGTTAAATAAGACAGTTAAATCTAATTTGGATGACCTTATGAAACAATTAGACTACGTATGATTTAAGTACTATTGTAATATCAAAACCAAAAAAATCATCTTTGAAAACGATTCCTGGTACTAAATATGTAATTTTACTTTGGCGCATCCGCAGCGTCATCCTCATATAATATCAATTTGCAAATAGCCTGTGAGTGCTTTCATGTTGCTCGAGCAAACCATAAACTTTGCTGTAAGTGCATCCATAATATCTCTAAGAATATGTGGCCAAGTATACGCATATGCTGGAATATTTTATACAAAATTGTATATAATTGCATCATTACATATATTCTTATGCGAAAAATATCTAATATTTAATGTTGTTTGCCCTAATCGTAGTATGGTGAATACCAATATATTAAAATAGCCGTAAAATAGATCAACGTTATGGTAAGGCTATGTTATAAGTTTTTATATAAAGTGGTACTAAATGCTGTCAAAATCCTGAGCGGTTGCTATGAGGTGAGGCCTTTTAGATAGGAAAGCTAACCTTAGAAACTCACAAAAGTCCAAAAAACGATGTTACCATAATTGCATTTTTGTGGTGTGGCTTAATAACATGTGGGTGAAGTTGCATTTTCTGTGTAAAACGCCTGATCGCACAGCAAAGACATGGCATTTTGAGAGTATTTAGTAGCATTTTGTATGAAAACTAAAATGTTACATAGCCTTGTCAATGACAATGGTCTATTTTGCGGTACAATCGGTCTAAAATATATAGGTGTAGGTAATTTCTTCAATGTAGTAAATGAATCATTGTTGCAAAGACTATACTTACATGTACGTTGATATTGAAGTGAGCATTATATTTTAATTATTCTATTAATTCTTCATCAAATTGAAACATAACAATGTAAGATCCATTAAATACCATCTTACTATTAAAATTTTATTCCCTTTTTATGATTTACTATTCTTGCACGCATATCTCTGGATTCTGTTTGATATGAAAATTCCGAGGCAAATAAAACCCGACTGGTTCGTAAAATGGGTACCTTATGTATCATAACATCGCATATACAGTCATAAAACATAAGAACATGGGATAAATGCATACGAATGCAACAAACTGCAAAGTGTTTGAAACATGTAACCCGGAAAAGAGGAAAAGACGCCTTAAGTGTTCTTCATTGCGACTGTTTGGCATCGTATTCTAGGTGGACAACTTTGTTAGGGAAAATAATAATAGATATATTTTCTTAAAAATTACATATTTGTTTTTAATTAGACTAGGTGTAAGAGACATATGCTTATTAATTTTATTGAGTCCCCATACTGCGTCCAAGGATTATGTCTCAAGAACCATCATTTAATAACCCATAATAAAGATTTCAATGCAATTTGGGCAAAATACTTTTTTTTTTTATTACTACTTATAATTACAAAAAAATGGATCAGGACTACATTGATATTTGGTAAAGTCTTAATGAATCAATTTCCTATGGCATCAAACTCAAGCAACCCTTAAATGATGTTTACAATTGGCTCTGCTGATTTATCTGGCGATTGAATATATCACAAGTACATGCCTTGACATGTATGTTTCGAAATCAATACTTTCTCGGAAAATTCCATCAATAATACTTTAACAAAGCCATTGACGCTCTAAAGCTGCTTATGATGTAAGCATTTCATATTTGTGTATTGCCACCATTTTCCCATGTGCGTTATCGTTTGCCTTTCTGATAACTGCTCGTTATGCTAAGCTTTTCATGGAAATCTTATTAAATATAATTCGAACATAAAATTGTATTAATAACGTACATTCAAGACGTAGTAATTGAATCGCGTAAGTATTTATTGCAAAATGTTCTGTAACTATTCAATTTCTTTTAGCGGTTCATTCATGCAAATATAAATTTCTTTGTAGTTTTATATTGAGCATTTGAAAATTTACACAGTTCAATATTAACAGCAGCATCTTGTTTTGAACACTTTGAATAAAAGTGACAAAACATTCGCGGTAGCGGTAGAAATAAAACGGCTTTTATTTTTGAAATGTAAGAGTGTTTTATATTCTGAATTCTAAATGTGGTTGTGCAGATAGCTAGTGAATTTTCGAAAAACATTTATTAAAATACTACAAATTTTTGTAATCGATTAATCTATAATATAAAAATGAATCGCAAAATGTGTTGGTAAGCGCATAACTCAACAACGCCTAGACCAATTTGGCCAATTATTTTTTTAAAATGTTCGTTGAAGTCCAAGAATGGTTCTTACAGCGAGAAAAAATCGAATAATTGCCGGGAAAACCCTAAAAATAACTATTTTATTTTTCACATACAAACGTTAGTATTTTCGTATTTTTGCCATCGGATACGGAATATTTACTCAAGTCAATGAAGCGTTTTGGGTCAGAATTTTTTTACTGTGCTCCAATTCGTATGAAATTTTGAAATTAGGTTTATCTTACTCTCAAGTTTAAAAGTGAAAATAATTTAGACTCTTTTACCATTTTGCGGGGGGATGAAATCCCTCTCAGTGTTGTAATTTAATTTTTTTTAAAATAACGTCGGATATCGATAAATAACTAATTATAAGATAAAAATGTTTTATAATGTTTTTTCAAAAAAGCCAATACTCATTTTATTTAAAGCAGTTGTAGTTATCCATATTATCCTACCCACATAATAACATTTACAAAATACATTACAAAACTTTTAATAAAACTGTAATACAATATTATTACAGCATAATAACAATATAATCTCTTGAAAACACCACGATTATTGTTGCTTCCATACGTTCTCGTCGCTCGAAAACGCTTTTCCTAGGTATGTATATGAGTTTCCGAGAGTTTACTTTATAATTCAGGGACTTACTTCATCATACGCGCGTGAAAATCTGAGGCGCAAACACGCCTCGCTGAATTAGTCCCACGGATCGGGGATGAATCGGGTCTACTGAGAGGGCGGAAGGCGGCCGGGAACACTCGAAACAAGCGTGCATTAAAACACTGATTTTGATTAACACTGAGGAATATTTAGGGGGCTGTGTATCTGTGTTTAATTCGTACATGGATTTAAAATACAAGTTTGCAAACTGATTAGACGATTACATAGAAAAATATTTGAAAACCAAAGATCGGAATTAACGTAGTTTTATTTAGCTATAATCTATGATTTTTAAATACGTATGAATATTTTAGGGAATTATATGTGTGTATATATACAGGTAACCTCAGTACAACACGGTAGTTGCGTTACAAATGAGTACTATGTTATGCAAATCCGCGTTATACAGGACAAAAAACTAGTACAAAAAGAGCGGTTACGTTTCAAGAAGGAAATATGCATATGAAAATAAGAAAATTATTATAAACTTATGATACATATTGTCATATTTATTAAATTGTGTCGTTATAGCTGAATTGGTTAACGCGTCACCGTTCGTGTTAGTTTTTTCGTCATGACTAACAAGTAAGTGTTCCAGATTTGTGCATCATTTTCTACAAGAAAAAAGAGCGCTTACTTGCTTCTAACAAAATGATATTTATATATTCAGCAAATCCAAATTTATCTTTATTAAACTTTTACGCTCATTTTATTCAAATATCCTTTGTTTAAAAATATGAAATACAATATATTGTTCGGATACTCCTAGATTTTTTTTTGATAGATCGTACGCGCACGAGTGATAAAAATTAAATTACTTATCTTCTGCACTAGTTTTATCACATTTATTGAGTACGGTGATTTTACTAATTTTACATTAGATAAAGTATGATTTTTTTTGTTTTATGAAATTTCTTATTTTATTAGGGTTTTGCTCAATTTTCAAGCTGTTTTATAGCAAACCCCTGCTTTAAAAGTGTTATGAGGGGGGTGGTCTCAATTCTTAAATCGTATTAGAGCGAACCCGTGTTATAGAAGTACCGTGTTATGCGGGAGTTACCTGTAAATATATATATATATATATATATATATATATATATAATTTTTTTGAAAAATATACAGAGCCAAGGTTTCTTACATAATATACATACTTTAAAATTAGAAATAGTAAAATTTATAAAAACTTGTATTTGACTAGATAGATATTTTCTTGTAGATGAATATATCTTCTGGTAGAGATGCTGCTGAGTGGATCTCAGTGGTCATCTCACCACAAAACCTGTATATATTCATATATATTATAATATCTATATATATATATATATATATATTTTCTAGTAAAGTATCTTATTAACACTGTCGGAAGGAAGGGATTGCTTTCATTATAGTACTTGTGCCTAGAGTGCAGAATATCATGCTAGACTCGTGTGTGTGGTATTGTACACGTACTTCTCGGAAATAATAAGATAAGATTATAATCAGACCACAAAAGGATATAAATATTTTTAGCGTGACGGTAACGTTTATAAGCTCAGACAAGTGAAAATATACTTCAACTACAAAATTACAACTTCTTGATATTAGACAATTTTATTAAAAAGAATAATTGGAATAATAATTGTGATGACCCCCAATCATTATTAGAAATTTAGAATTTTTAACAATGTATGATGAATCACGTAGTGTCTACTTTTGAATATTTGATAATCCAACTTTTTATTTTTTAAATAGTTATATAATTTAGACTTCTAGTAGGTATTAGTTCGAAAGTCCAACACCTCCAATAATTGCTGGACATTTTTGTGAAAATTAGGTGCAAATTTTTCTAGCGACTTTTCACCAAAATCTAGTAATCCAAACATTCCACTAATCTAACACCCTCTGGTTTATAATATTGTCAGATTAGCAACATTCTATTGTACCTAATTTGGAAAGTTCCATTACCTCTCATTCCACTTATATATTATGATTAAACCCATCAAATGTGTGACTCAATTTTGAACGTAATCGTACATGTGTGATCTGTATTTCACAATCTTGCTTTTATTTTTCTAATCTTTTTCAATGTTGTTATTTTATTATTTCAGTGCCGGCGAGCGTACGTGCCATACCGTCTAATGGGCACATCACAGCCAGAAAGGGAGGCACGGTTACCCTGGAATGCAAGGCTTCGGGAAATCCTGTACCTCATATACACTGGACCAAAAAGGTTTGTAATAAGATTGGAAATGTAATTGACAGTATAAAGATTGTTTGTGTTATTGATTGTTATTGAATAAATTAACTGAGCAGAAAAAAATGAGTAGCTGTCAAACTAATGAGTAGCAGTCAAACAAAAAATATTAGTTTGTAGTACATGCTCAGTATCAGAAATGACGCTGTATGTAAAAAAAGAAGAGTTTTCCGCTTTTCTTTTGAAATCTTTCTTCAATTTTCTCTGCTATAAACCTCACGGAGTCCGAGACCTTTCCAACGAATGCAAAATTGTCGAAATCGATTCGTGCGTTTTGGAGTTATATCATGAAGAAGGAAAACCCGACTTATTTTTATATAATAGATATGTTACTATTTGCACTAATGTCTTTTACAGGAACATGGTCTTCCAAGCCAGTTATCCTTGGAAGGTCCAACACTTACTCTGGAGCGTCTGGAAAGAAAGGATGGAGGTGTTTACAGGTGTGTTGCCTCAAATGGTGTTGGTGAGGAAGTCACAGCCGATATTCAGCTCACAGTTCTATGTAAGTTTATTTTAAAATATTATTTTGCATGTTATTACATTTTACTCATATTGCAAATTACCCACGATTGAATAAGGAGCTGGGATAGGATTTTGTTGATATATGGTAAATATTAAGTTTTTTTTCGATTTTTTTTGTAGTCGTTGTATACCGCAACAACTATATTTTATTTGATTTGGCCAAGGGTAAGAAATTGTCATATTTTTTAAAAAAATTTTTAATTAAATAAATGGATTTTGGAGAGCGTTTTAATAGTAAAATGACGTCACGTAACAACATGTAACACAGATGAAACTTACAGTAACGTTGTACAAAGTCACGAGTTACATTAATGAAACGTTGTAGTTACGTAAATATGCTTTTGTGATAAAAATGATGTAACTCCAAATGGGCATATATGGTAACTGCAGTAATTGTTTCTAGACTTTTGGTATTACTTGTACTGTTTTCGGTCTACATATCTAAATATAAATTTAAAAAATAAAACAATTACCCAGGTGTCCATAAAACATCCGTCATAAACAAATGGATCTCTTCCCTCACACTCATCGCTCTGTCAATTATCTGACGGAATTTTCGGTTTGCAAAATAGCTTGCCTTTGTGTTTTCGGAAATTTCCTCACAAACCCATGTCAATGGTTAGTACGTCGGACAGCAAATTCATTAATTATACATCGGAAATAGTATCTTGCACAATAAGTGGATACATGTGTTTACAGGACACCTTGTTATTGGGAGGATAAAATTATAGTAGAACTAGCCGGAAGATCGTATTACGTTTTAAGACCAAATCTTGGACCAAAAAATGTTATGGTTCGAAGAGCCATCTTTATAAAAGAGTTTTTGCTTGTTATAGGTAGTAACTCATTGGTTCAATTACTACCTCGTTGGTATCTTATTTTTTATTAAGTTGCAATTACTTTAATAAAATCTGTTCTGCTGAGTTAAAAACACAATGCAGTGTATAAAACATTTTTTTATTGTTTACATCTTTATTTTATAGCTCCAGACGGCGTAAAATTTCCACGCTTTTGCATAACCTAGATTTTCAAAATTAATTTTGCAAGTGTACTAGGTAATATTCGTTACTTTTCTTCATTTCTGTATATTTTTATTTTTACGGTTCATATTGCGTTCACAATGTTTGTTGCGCCTGGCTTACTTTAGGTTTAATTATGATTTTAATAAGGTGAGTTTTTCGCTTTTTACAAGAACGTTCTCATCTGAGTAGTTTTTCTTTTAGTTTGTAGCTAGAAAGAATATTCTTAAATATAAATGAGGAAGATAATTAGAATAATTATGCGAAGCATATTGCAGCTACTCATTTGAATAATATACTTATTGATTAAAATCATATTAAAATTGCAAGTATTATTTTTATGCTTGTTATAATAGTTTTTGCAAATGTCAAAAAGGTTTGGAAGGGAATAGTAAGAACCCCATTTAACACCATAAGGTTCTATAGTGCAAACCAGTAAGGATGTGTGAAATGTCAAGAAAATAACAGGGTATAAACAAGATATAACGAAAGCGACCTCTTCGACATTATTATAAGGTTATATATCTATAGGAATATCTTTCTGGTATAATATAAAATAATTCAGGGAAGGATATCGAGGGCTCTGGGCTAAGGAACAGATTCTTAGAGGTCGAAATATACATAAATTAATACGTGACTATTTATTGATTATAATCTATAATATTGATTATATTATATTTTTTATATAATTAAATATTTTTATATAGATCTTAACTTTAAACACTCGCATTTTTATTAATTTTCAGTTATTACCTATATTAATGTAGAGAAGACCACACTTCTCTCACTCTCAAAGTGTTACAAGTATTTTGGATTTGCACATTGTTTTTTTCGACCTTAATTCAGAATATTTTTTTAATAAATATTATAATATTAGTTTAGCGTAAATGAGGAATAAATTTTACGATATATTCAGGACAATAAACAATAAAAAAATTTTATCTGTAACAATAATTTTATCATCTCAGCTCTGAATTTTATCATCTGTAAATATAAAAATATGAACATTTTCCATACAAGTCTTTCTAGATTTTTTTTATTAAATGGCTATAACTGATTTTCATTAACAAATGTATTCCATTATATTTTTATTTACTATTTTAATTCTGCATTAGTGGAGAAGAATTTTAGAAAATCGAATCTTAGGTTTTAAAATATTCTGATAATGATTCCAATAATGAAAGATTATTAAATTTTTATCGATAGAGCCTACGACGTGTATAAAAATTCCTGTATTATATATATATATATATTTATATATATATATATATATATATATATAAGTGTGGTATATTTTATGTAATAACCCAAAAAGATGTGGCCAATATTTACGCATCGGAAGCTAAATATGTAGCCCAGGGCATTTCCGATATTTGATGGAAACCTTATGCTTATATAACCTTATATATTATACTACAACCATAATTTGAAACACCCTACAGAATATTTCCATTTAATAGATTTTTCCATATTTTTATCAACAGTTACTATATTGTTTATATCACATCATTTTTTAATTTTTGTCAAGATATTTCTTTTGTAATTTTTATGAATTATTTTGAAATTGAAGTATTGAAATAAAAGCACTAGTCGATAAATAATACATTTAAATTCAAGTTTCTCGGTTCTATACAAACTTTTAATCTCATAATCGCTTAATACAGATGTTTCTCAGGTCGTTTCATTGTAAAAACAAGTGCCAAAATATTATCTAGACTCGTCATTGAACTGAATATTTAGTGTTTTCCAAAGGGTTTCATATCTTTTCTTAACAAATAAAATCGGATTGGTAGACATTAATGCTTTTTATTTCTCATATAAAAACGTTACGGTTTTTCAATGTGACATCAGATCCAAAATGTTCTGTACCATGAATACTCAAAATCCACAAAGTACAACTTTACCTAGTAAATACACAAAGCACAGCTTTTAGGATAATCTATAGGTAATCTATATTTTTGCTACCAGTGGTAACAACCATTCCGTGTATAGCTTAATGCCCTAAAGGTTGTCACCTTCATGGCCAATATAATAAGACAAAAATACATCCGAACATGCCGGCCGTCTTGAAAAGCTACAGCTTTTAAAAATACAAACATATATATTTGGAACTAACAATAAGTACAGAAATTGTATAAAGATTTTACGAGTATAAAAATTGATTAACAATGTAATAGTGATTTGCGTGACAATCTAATCTAAAATTATTTAACTGATATTTCTTAATATTATATGAAACTTAAGATATTTTATTGTTGATTGGTAAAATGCACACTTTATTTAGTGCCCTTTTTAATTCTCCGTTGGGGCCCTTCAGTGTAATACGTTCCATGAAATTGGTAAAACATTTTTTTATGATTTTTTTTTATTTTTTTCTACAAATTTCTTATAATTTAATTACGTATTTTTCCTTTGACCTCGTGAGCTTTTCTTACCTGTAAGTATTTTTTCCTCCGCAAATCCGAGCCGCTTTATTGTATAAATAAAGATAATACGCATTAAGCGGATTCGCGATACCGCTTTTATGAGTTATAACGTTGCGATAAAGCCAATTTTTTTAACAAACCGTTTATACAAGAAAATAATGATGATATACAAAAATATCTTATTTAGTCTTCTATACGTAAGCCTTTGTAATCACTTTTTTAATACAGCGTTTTTCTAAATTGTTAAGCGTAAAGATAAATTGCTTTGCGGGTTATCATTGATGGACAATGGGGGTAAGAAATAACTTTGTGATCTGTGTTATTTTTATGTGAATTATATGTTTCATTAAGGTTAAAGCTTTGTAATTCAAGTATTTGGACATTTTATACGTCTAGTTTGATTGCATTGTTAATTGCGATGTATAACTATAATGGCAGTACATAAATACAAATTGCTTGTACTTTTACTTGTAAAACCATGTTAATAAAAAAGAATCGTTAAAAATTATATTTTACCTACTTCTAGTTTTTTTGGCAAAATAAACGCATCAAATTCATTACTTTTTTATCTTTACACGTTCTACAAATTCATTTGTGTTTCTATGATCCTTAAGAATTACTATTTTTAGCGCCCTTGTCCAATTACCACCTGGATGGTCAACCGTTCATTGAGCAGTAACAATATATCAAAATCCATAGAATTAAACATTAACTAAGTATCATTTATTCCCTTTTCTTATCTAAATAATACCTTATATGAAGTAGCTATCTTGTTGGGACAAGCATAGCATAATAATTGTCTGAAATGGTCGCCCAGGTCCCTAAAACCTCTTATAGTAACAATAAGATATCAAGTGTAAAGGGGGTATATCTACACATTATATGAAAAGACACCCCTTCAGGTATTGTTGTGTAATATGTGATAGAGATAATGGCATGTGGAATATGTGAACAGTAATTTTGATAATTATGTCTTTGGACAAATGAGTATACAATTAAAGTGAAGAGTATATTATATACGGAAGTATGCTTTGATTTTAATTTAATTATTTACCATATTTAGTATATTCAAATTATATGTTTTTTATAAAAACTTAATAAATAGAATAAAAATAAATTATTTATTCGATATATTTAAATTGAATAAAATGCCAATAAAAATCGTGGATAGTGTAGTCTATGATTCTAGCTCATTTGATATATTTAATTGTACAAAATGTGTTTGTGTATAGCAGAAATATGTTTGTAGCAGCTTTCTAACGTCAGAAGGAACCTACCCTATAAATATCAGCATCTCAATTTTTTTTACACTTTTCGTTTTTTTTTATTTATTTGGCAACCTTTAAGAATATTGAAATGCAGTTTTCTAGTCGTTATTCTTATCCACATGACAATTCATCTGGTTTTTATTTGAAGCTTCTACGTGCTCGGTAAGTCTGGAAAAAAATTGTAAAACTAATTTTTTTTTTTGCTATTTTTAAACATATTTTGCATGAGAAATTTTTAAACGCTTATACCTTTTGAACGTTTTATCGGATGTTTTCGGATAAAATAATGTAAATCAAAAGATCTTTAACCTAGTGCAAGAATTTTTATGTTACCTCCCAGCGTTCACGAGATATTCGCAAAAACCTGTTTTCACGTTAAAATTATTAACTGTTTTTATTCTTCATAAATGTATCAAGAAAACTTAATGTATCAGTGAAAAAGAGTCATTATTTCTGAAAAAACTTTATTTTATGTGTTAAAAGTATATGTCTGGCATGTCTCGCATGAAACTTCTTAACGTCAGACACATGTAACTGACATGGCAATTAACGTGTGAAAAATAAAAAAATAGTTGGTCGGTGTATTGACTTCATGTGTCTAAAACCTCTGAATTTAGTGACAATTTTATCTAAAAATTGTATTTAAAATTTAAATGGCTACTCAGAAATGGCTCTATAGATTGTGTCTATTTCCTAGGTTATCTGTAATCAAGTTTGAACTTTCCAAAATGTCACTACCTTGTATTTACCTTACGTTATTACCACCGATAACATTTAACACGATCGATGAATCTAACATATAAGAAATTAATGAAACTTGACGAACCTGCATAATAATACAATACACAATCACTGCTTCTATAAATTATAAATATCAATAATATTGTCTCGGATATCCTTAAAGGATATAAATATATCATGTATTTTCCTCCAGACCGATTTGAATTATATATGAAGGAAGACGTCGAGGACATTATGCCTCATTTGTTAAATGTCGTAGGTTTATTATTGAATAGCGTAATGGTTGATAGGAAATATATGTGAAAAGTTATGATGATAAAACTGTCAGTAACAACTGAATGATTATATTAAATGATTATGGTAAAAATAAACTGAACAACACAAAACACTTACCACTTGCATTATTCGTATCTTTTTCATTCCAATTACAGATAATTTTTCCTATTGCATAAATTCCGCAGAGTTTAATTAATTCATGTACTCTTTCTACACAAATTAATATAAACTCAAAAGCTCTACAAATTATATGCGCGATCACAGAACTCAAATAAAACAATTCTCTCTCAAATATCGTCTGAAAACGCACGTTCCGTTAATATAAGGTTTCGTTTCTGTATTTATTGACACTCGATATGAACTGAATCTGAGCAGCAAAAAACGAGAAAAGAAAATGAAATAAGTAAAAAATGCGCAACTTGCACTGAAAAACTTTGATATCGAGGAAAATGTAGAAACGTGGAATTTATAAAAGTTTCCCGAGCACTTGTAATGAGGTTGCAGAGAAAAATATTAAAAACGAGATATGAACTGCTTCGATATTTGTGCGAGGATAAAAGTTTCACATTGTGATGTTTATATTTGCTTTTATTTGCAAAAATTCTAAATGTTATAACTAAAGACAAATGATAACTATGATCATTTGCTAGAAGGTCTTGGAACACAATATTACAGAATTCAACATCTATTATGATAATATATAGATGAAGACTAATTTTTTCAGGGTCTTTTTATTATTTCTTTTTTTTACAACTGTCCAGTTAAGGACATTTAAAAAAATTTGTGGAATTCACAATAGTCGGCAGTAAAAGGACATCGTATACTAAAGGGACATGTTGGAAAATTAACTCAATAGTTGTTTTCCCATTCGAATCATGAATCAATCAGTTGGGAACATATTTTGGAGCTTCTAAGGCAATTTTCAAAAATTTATTTTGAAATTTCTGTATTATTTCTATATTAGTCTTATGAGCATTGCCCCACAATTGTATACCATAGCGCCAAATTGGTTTGAATGAAGATTTATATAAAAGTAGCTTATTTTTTGTGAAGGCCTTAATAAATTAAATAAAACTTCTGAATTTTTATATATTTCTTGAGTACGATTATTATTGAGTATTTTCTGATTATAGAAAGCATAATTTAGTTCTATTGTTTATGATTTTTATGAATCTTATGTCAAAATTTAGCCATTCATCTTTGGTTTCTTAAAAATAGCTCAATTAATTTGAAAAATTCAGAAGCCTTTTTTGAAACTATAAACGACATGGGTTCATTAGTATTGCGAGACTATTGGCCAAAATGTTTCTTTATAATTAGCAGAAAAATGCTAATTTTTATTTCGCATTCTGAAAATTTAAAATCCTGTAGCAATAATGCTGATTAGCTTTCTTGAAATAATTGTTAAATTTTTATTATATGAAAATCATCAATAAAATATTTAAATTTCATACTTGCTATCTTTATGCCTTGGTTTAAAAATTCAGAAAACATTCTCTATCCCCTATCCTTTATTTTCTCTGTTTATTATCCGTATAAATCTAAAAATCTTCATCAATAATAAAATCAGAAAAAGTATTTCACGGCAGTGATAAAGTGTGCAGCGGCTATAAATTAAATAATAAAATTCGTAACGACCGGCTGCACAAAAGAATGAATGATTTTTACGTTATATGCAGCTTTAGTAGCTAGGCAGTCATAAACACAATAAGAATACATGGCAGACTTTTCCGAAGAATGAAAAAGCAATTTTGCAATAAATCATTTCGTTGTAAACCGTGTAAAAGTTTCTGCTATAGTTATTCATGCTTCGGAGGATTTTATTTATCAGCATTGTATGGATAGGGATATTCTTGATAGCTATTACTAGATATTTGAAATTCGACTTTGATTTATATATCTTCTAATCATTGTTTTTTTAATCATTTTTATTCCAAAAGAAGAATTTGCCTTTCCAAAACGAATCCATTCTGGTGTTCCTCAAGGTAGTGTTCTGTTCTAAACCTGAATAATATAATTAGTCTAAAAATCTGTATATAATTTGGGTAGACTAATTCTAAATAATTTGAAATATAAATCACATTCAACAATGAACTTAAATACCATTCAAAACAATTCCCTTGTACAGTTTTCGCGTAAAGAGGATCACGTTCCGCAAGCTCTTGACACTGGCAAGAATAGTTGAAGCAAAACGCCTTTCATTCGGAATGAATTACTTACTCGAGGAAATGCATAAGATTACGTATACATTTACTGTAAGGAAATGCGAGCTTTTCCAGTTCTTAATCGTGTGGATATTTCAAAATATTGGAACGCACGTCAGAAATACAGGAAATACAGAGACACCATACAGAACCATAAATCTAAATCAAGACTGCATTATGCAGAAACATTCAAACATATGGGTGAGAAAGACGAGGTAGCTCTCTTCCAGAAAGCGCATAACAATGATTTATTCAATACCGAACAAGTTTCTTGAGATGTGTTCGCTATTGTACGTGACAATAACGGGAAATTCAGATAAATATTTATTTATTCTCGACGTGTAAATACGATGAGGAATGTCGAGGCGCGAGATGTATTTTGAAACTAAATGTAAATTATTTTAAATAAGATTTTAAAGAATAGGAAACATTTAGGCAAAATAATGAACTGTATACGAAATAAAGGTATTTTAATACTGCCGAAAATTAATTTATGTAAAAGTACCAAAAATACCGGTATTTTTGAGGTAAATTTTAAGGAGACTTCTTAGCTAAACTCGCATACTTTTAGTTAGAACGTTATGGCTGCTTTGGATACCGAGAAATTTTCAAAAAAATATTTTTTCTTAGATGACTTCTGAACTCATTCGATCTTTTTGTTGTAACTCATTTTCCAATTTGGTATAGGACTCCTATACTTCTAAATTTATTTGAACTATATTCGTGAAATTTTTACAGGAGCTTTCAAACTTCCTAATGAATACACACATAATCCTGAAATTCAGTCAAGATAGCACTATCCTTCATTACCCATTTTATTCAATTAAGATAACATTATCATATCACATCGTATTCGTATAATTAAATCAAACTCAATTAAAATTCTGATAATATTCGAGTAGGTACAACTAGTATACGATCGGTCGTAATTTTAATCGCGATCCCCGAACGTGTCAGTGGAACGCGGTTGATGTGTGATGAGAAATTAGCGTGTATTTTCGTAATCAGTCCAATGAAATGTATTTGATAGTGTCGAAATATCGCGTGTTTAACCATTTCACCCACCAGGAATAATGTAAAGGATAGTCTAGACTTATGAGATATTGTGATTTTGATTTGTATTATAGAACATGACAGGAGAAGGCTTTTTTGGCGTTAAAAAATCCATTTTTTTGTTTTATTGTACTTAGCAATTTATACACACAGTACATTCAGCTAATTTACAGGTAATGATTAATTTCTTCTTCTATAGTTGGAATTCTGAGATCTTGATGTATCAACCAGTAGGAAACATATTTTGGAGCGTTTACGATTTATTCCAAAATTTTGTTTTGGAACCTCTGTAAATTAGTTATGTTTGATTTACTGGCCGCACCCCATAGTTGTAGACCGTAGGACCATATTGGTTTAGTAATTGTCTTGTATATTAGGAGTGTATTCTCAATACATCCAATTTTTACATTTTAAATTGAAATTTCCAATTTCTTTAAATATTTCATGTTAGAAATTCATGGATATATGACCATGCTTTTTCACTCTAGTCAAAACGTGACCAAATATTAACATTTTTCACTTCAATCTTTCATGCCCGAATGTCCTGGGTTAAGAAAAGCTCTGGTGGTTGTTCAAAAGAACTCTTAATTTCATTATTATGACTATTTTCGAAATATAGGCATGCTTTCTTTAAAAATCCTAATTTCCCTAATCGATAAGAAATAAAAATATTTAAAATATCAAATGCTTACCTTTTTTGGTTCCATTGCATCTACAGAGACTTTGTTCGTGGTTAGAGAATTCTTTTTGTTGGGTAATGTCAGGATTTTTTTATGTTATTACGCAAATATATATTCATGGCTAAATTGTGTATATGTATAATATGTTGTGAACTGCCCTTACGAATTAATTCGACCTATTATTATATGTTGTTCTGCGCCTCGCCTTCTATATGTTCAGCAATCTATCTATTCGCGTCATATTGTCAGCTTGTAAATGTTATTAATACGTCGCAATCTTTTCACCTAATTCTGATAGAACGTTGATATTACAGTTCGTGACATGTTATTTCTATCTGTAATAATATGTTATCACATTAACCCAAATACATCGATCTAAACAGATGAGAGTTCGTTAAAATCAGTACGGGGGAAATAAATTTGAATTATTCGGTTAGAAAGAAAATTCTTGTGGTGCAGTGCATTATGCTTTAAGGCAAATTGCTAGAAATTCACGTACAGTAAATAAAAGAAAATTAGATCAAACAAGTAAGAAATCTGTCAAATACAATTGCAAGACATGCGGAAACTGGTCAAGATCCATTAGTAAAATGCGGTGCTAAATAATAATGATCATTACCACGTATTTTCATTACCATACAATACCTTTATTAACAAGATTGAATATATGAGACACGGAATAGCTGGCTAGAATTACATAGATTCATAGAGTATCGCGGTGCAAAACTCAAAGTTTATTATTTCCCTCCGCCTTGAATGCCACGTCGCCTGTAATGTATTCCGCGGAGCACGAACACGCACTCTAAACTCGGCGTGGCAAACGATCCTCGCATAAATAATGCTTCTAAACAGTGCTATCCAGGATATAGATATAGATAAATTTAATTAAATTCCAACGAATACATACTAATTGGTGATGTTAACTGATTTTATGAGATATTTTATAGTAAATATTATGCGAAAGGCCATGAATAGTGTTACAAATGCAAGGGTGGGGAAAAAAATATGTGCACTTGAAGTCTGGTTATTCTCATTTCGTCTTTAAAGGTTTAGTAAGAGACTTTTATAAAAAAGACTATAATTAACTTGTTATCAAGCGATATGAAAAATGATTGGATTACTAATGAATTTATTAGGAATAAGATGACCATATTTTTTTAAGTGAAAACCGAGACCGCAATTTTTAGTTAAGGTAATTCGGGACGGGAAGGAGTGTCAATTTTTTAACTCAAAATTGCGTACTTTTAGTAAGAACTATATTATTCAATTATATGTAATACTTTCTTATCTAAGACATTATATTGTATCTTATATTTCACGATCTACATGTTTTTTCGCTTTTCAGGTTTGTATAAAATTCTATACAATTTTTTTTAATTTAGAAAAATTAAAAATTAATAGAAAAATTAGCACATTTATTTATGAATTTAAAACAATCCGAGACACTCCAGCACAAAAGATTTAAATCCGGGATAAATATTGCTTTTAGAAAAACCAGGGACACAAAGTGGTCTGCTTAATTTGGTAAAAAGGTGAAAATCTAAAGTTATATGTGTTTTCTATAAAAAATTTATCTATTTTACAAGAGCACATAGAAAAGTAGAAACAAAATGTAAATAATTTTCAAAATGAGCAGTTGTTAGAGTGCGGAGTCCCAAAAAATGGGCCTACGATTGCAGCCCTCCTAGTGGAAATGATAAAAAAGGGATATTATTAATCTAGAATCATCTAGATTAAGTTAAAAAATATTTTTTCAGCAAAGTTTCTCAAATTTTTTGAAAATAGTACTACAAATTGAAATTTGGGTATGAAGCTAGTATATGTCAGAGAGAAGTTTAGTATGAAATTTCAAGTGAATTGGTTTAGTAGAAGACTAGAAATCGTGAGCATCGAATTGAAGTCTTTTTTAATTAAAAAAAATTGAAATTTGGATATGAGGCTAGTATATGCCAGAAAGGTGATTGGATCAATTTTTTACCACTTTTTTTTAGTATCTTAAATTTTTTGAATATATATATTACAAATTGAAATTTGGGTATGAGGCTAGTGTATGACAGAGAGAAGTTCAGAAAGAAATTTCAAGTAAATTGGTTTAGTAGAAGTCTAGGAATCGTGAGCATCAAATTGAAGTCTTTTTCAATTTTTCAGTTTTGAGAGAAACGCGTTTTAAGTTTCGCAAAGCAGAGGGAAGAGACAAGTATTACCATGATCAAATAGCTATATCTCTGAGAATAGTTTAAATTTTGAAAACTCTTCTATATTATTCTTAAATAGTTAAACTTTAGAAATAGAAAACAAAAGAAAAACTTTTTTTGTATTTCTACACGAGAATACCCCTTAAAGTAGTACGGAGAGCATACAACAACAAAAATATATTAAGCTTACAGTTAAATAAACAGTTATCATGAAGAAAGAATACATATAATCGACCAAAATTTCACCAAATATTTCCATTATATTTTCTAAAATTTTGTTATCCAATGGCTTAGAACTAATCAGCAGGAATATGTATACATACACACATTCAGATATATGTATATCTATATATAAATGTACCTATATATCTACTAGGTACATACATATTCCAGAATAAGCGCGTTGAACTTTACACGTAGCGTTTATTAATAAAGATTCAATTAATCATCGCGATGTATAGTAAAGCGTCGCACACTGTTTCGTTGCTTCTACACCAAAATTTCATATGTAGATGTAAGACCTGCATATGCATAAATATGGATTTGTATGATGCATGACCTTATTCTAACAAATATTATTATATATACAGACCCCCAATACACCAGCGAATAGATGCTAGTTAAAAATTTATTGTCGCGAGAACATGGAATTCAATTCGTAGTAGAGTTATTGATTGATTAATTGGTTGAAGGATTGGCAGGGATGAAGGAGTAGTTAAAGTTTTAGGAATTGATCGAGTATTAGTTATTGAAAATTTAGTATCAGGTTGAGAAAGAAAGTATTGAATCATCCATCAAGTATAAAATCACTAAAACATCTAGATATAGGTACGTTATGTAGTAAGTTTGTACCTGAATCTGGTTGATCAACAAGAGATTTACTATTCTTGATCTTCTGAAATCGTGGCTATGCTTTGGTTCTATGTTCTAAAGACTTATTATTGAAGTAATAAAAAAAAGAAGTAAGAGATATCACAAAAAGTTACCAGGTCACCAAAACAAGAGCTCAGATTTAGAACACAAGAAATTTGAATATTGAAAGATAGTCTTTTGATTTTTGAAGAATTAGAAATTTTTGGAAGCATGTTTTTTTTTGAAAATTTGGATAACATTGAAATTTCTTGAAAGTTTTGAATACCCACTCATATCAGTTGATTCAAATTACAATATAATTGTTTTGCGACTGTCAAATGACATGTTTTTTTAGACCTGCCTTTGCAAAAACTTGCCACATTTTTCATTGCATCAATACAAGAAAATGTTTTGTGAATCATTGAAATCGAATGCTCCGTTCTCTAGATTTCTATTTTCTGCACTCTTTGCACCGTATCTCCGAAACGGCTGGACCCACTTTTGCCAAAAACTAATCAGCACGTCTCCTTATCAATAGGAATTGAATGTTTTCTGAATAATTCAAATTGGATGAGCGATGCTTCTGAAAACGTCGACGAGAAATTTTATCAATACGTACATCAATTTTTTCTAAGGTATACCAAAATGTTCAGAATCCTCTGATACGTGAAGATATGCAAAAATTTTCATTTTCCATTTTTGGACGATTACATTAACTTACCCTACGGGAAGTTAATCATATATTAAAAGGATAATTTATAATCATATCTGCATGTATGTGAATGGAATATATATGGGATTAGTGACAACTTATATGGCACACAATGTCCAAAATCCGCGTCCATATCGTTAGTGCGTTCATGTGCATCTAAAGCTGCAAAATAATTCAATGAACCATGTAATTCAGATCAAAATGCATGCACTATATCAATCAAGCTAATTAAATTTTAATTTGCGAAATGAACAGCTTCATGATTTATGGCGCGGGCTCGGTCGCATATTACACAGAAGCCTATTATCAATTATATTAAACTATATACATGTACAAACCGCTTACACCGGAGAAAGTTTATATAGCTACCCATTGTAATTATAATAATTCTTGTAATTAACCGTTTTCCGACTTTTGCTGTCGGCGGTTGCACACACATTATACAACAATAACTGTACGTTTGAATGCCAGGATTTAATATAGAGCGCAGTGCAAAGTTTGGAATTATGTTTATTTGTTTACACCATAGATTATTATGAGATTTTGCGGAATTACATGATAATTAATTAATTAATTCTAAAAGTATGAGATTTTAACGCTAACAAGGCTACTACGCAGCGATGCAAGTAAAACAAAATTATGAATTTATAATTAATTAATGTTAACTAACATTTGTCTAAAATTTAGAACTAGGTCTAAAATTGAGAACCATGTGTAAAGTTCAGACCATGTCTAAAATTTAGACACATGTCCAAAATTTAGAACTGTGTCTAAAATTTAGGACACTGTCTTGAAATTAGGACTATGTTCAACATTTAGAACCATGTCTATAATTTCTCTAAGTGGGTCTCAAATTTAGAACTGTGTCTAAAATTAAGGACCACGTCTAAAATTAGAACTGCATATGTTGAAAATTTAGAACTATGTCTTGGCGATGACAAAGAGCATAGTCTCGAAATGTTTATAACTATAACATGATATTTTTATTTCCATATAATTGCAATCTGCCTGGTAAGGCATTCAGTAGTAATTTTGGTGACAAATGTGTAAACATAGGATTTTTAAATGCAACCCAGTGGTAGTCATTTTAGGTTTGAAAATAGATGAGATAAAATTACAGAACAATAATAATAACTTCACATTATATGTTATTTACTAAATCTAAAAAGTTAGTTTTTTTGAGTTTGGCGAGTTGGTTCGGTGATCTTCAAATCGTTTTTTTTACTTAGATGCATGTCTTTCTTTAGACTTTTTGGTACAGTTAAAACATATTGAAGTCCTGGTTCATCAGACAATTTGGGAATTTGGGAGCCTCTAGTATTTTTTATTGATTTTATTTTGTGACCTTTGCATAATGTTTATATTGGTTTGGATAGACTATAACATCATTTAAACTCAAAAACAGTGCAAAAAATTTATATATCTTATATATAAAAAATGAATCGCAAAATGTGTTGGTAAGCGCATAACTCAACAATGCCTGGACCAATTTGGCCAATATTTTTTAAAATGTTCGTTGAAGTCCAAGGATGGTTCTTTACGGCGAAAAAAAGAATAATTGCCGGAAACCCCCCTAAAAACAGCCCTTTTCTTTTCCTCATAATCACGTTTTCTAACTAAAACGTAGAATCAATTTGAGCTTTATTGCTATTATATAAAGTTCATATTAAATTGCAAGCATTCACTGTATATATTCTCCTAAATGATTATTCGAATTTTGATAAATCTTTCTGGAGTTTGTTAAGGAAATTCTCTAGGATGTATGTGATTATAAAAGTACTGGGATGTATGTGCAATATTGTAGAAATAATAGCATCTTTACTAATCTTTTCGCATTTGAAAAACTTTCAACAACAAATGGGAAATGTGAAGATGAATAATACAATTCGGCCCTCACGATATCGATTAGGAAAAGTTTAAGATGCAATTTTGGATATCTTAAATAATAAAAAAATTAAATTAATTAATCCAACGTGAAATACCAGTGTTATGTTATGTTTATGGTTATGTTTACTGTTTAAAAGACTTCAATTTCCAATATAGTGTGGGAATTGAGTCTCATCATTTTATTTAACATCGCTACATTTAACATCGCTCATATTATAAATGTATATGGATTTTGGCGTGAAGGAGTGAAGAGTATTTAAAAAACAAAAATTATTGTATTTAGGTAAACGGTAAATATTAGTATATTATATTGAAAAAATGTAGACATGGGTACAGGACAACGTCTGTCGGGTCATCTAGTATATATATATATATATTATATATATATATATATATATGTATCTAGTTATAATCTTGTGTAAGTTCGTTAAATGGATATAAAATACGTACATTCTTTTACATTACCTTCGTTATTATCCGTCGGCAGCTCAAAAACGATTTTGTAACGGATAACACGGACTCATTTTTTCGCTTCTA